>NW_005178929.1:129837-180707 GCF_000350225.1 Chondrus crispus
CTGCACCCAGAAGTGTTGGCGGAATTAATTCCTCCAACACTTCTGGGACATCCCGGATCTATAATTGGATTTGGATCCGGAATTCTCGGATTAATATCCGAAGTGGCTCCGGGGTGGCTGACTAGGCTTGCCTGTTTGACGAGCCGCCGGAGCCTCTCCGAAAAAACGAGGGATGTGCCCCGGCGCCCCTGTCACTGCGGTCTCGGCGTGTCCTCTTTTTCTTGGTGAAGGCGCTGGGTTCCTTGCACTCTGTTGCTCCTCTGTAGTTACCATGCTCTCCGCAGTCATAGCGAATGGATTGGGTCTCTTGACCTGAAGGCAGCTGCCTCTTGCGACTGCCCCGAGATGCGTTACCACGGCTAGAGGGTGGACCCATTCGAGTGTCGTTCTTCTGTCCGTGACGTGAGCCGACTTCAGATAGCCTTTCGAAGATGCTTGCAGAGCCAGGCCTTCCATGGGTTCCAATGAGGGACTTGACCTTGCGATCAACCAAAGCTTGGACGTCCTTCATGGAGAACTGGGGAGCATCTATTGACGTTGTCTGGGTCAGATTCCTCAGCACGATCACCGCTTCGTCAAGGTTGAGCCTGCAAGAAGTGTGCCGCGGCAAGAACAAGTCAGCAACTGACGTTTTTGCAGCATGCTTCTCGGCGTTCACCTTTAGGTCTTGGACTGCAATGTCCAAGGAGCGGATGAAGCTGATGGTTTGCGATCGGAAATCAGACAGGGCTTTCTTATACTCATCGGCCGTGGACTCGGACTCGCGAAGCGGAACGTCAGCCTTCTTAAGCTTCTCGGATATTTTGAAGACTTCCTCGAGATACACCTTGGATACTCTTTCGATGTCGACGACTGCTGACTCCTCTTTGTTCCGGGCTTCCGCATGCGAAATTAGTTGCAGCTTGGCATTGGTCAACGTCCCCTCCTCTATGTCTGCGTTATTGAGGAGGGTAATCGCCAAAACTTCACCTATTTGTGACGAAGAGGAAGTGTTGGCGTGGAGCAAGTGCTTGGCTGCCAAACCCCGAAACCTTGAGACGAAACTGGTGAGCTTCTCGTTCCTGACTCGGCCACACGAGGTGATCTTCTGGTATGATGCGATGAGCCTCGTGACCATGGAAATCGGTGGGTCTACAGCGACAAGCTCGACTATAAACAGTGCCGCTTGCACGGGATCATCCATCTGAAGATAGTCGAGCTGTCCTTTAGACTGGGTTTCATCGACAATCGCCTTCTGAGCTTCTGGGAGCCCGCGCCCATAGAGCGTGCGTCCCAGAAGCTTGAACATTGCCTGAAAGGTGCAATCCGTGCCTTGATCGTGAGCGACTTTGAGTGAGTCGACCCACTGTCCAACCTTCTTGCGCCAGGCTTCGAGATCGCAATCGGCGGCGAAGAGAGGCGGGTCGAAGAATCCTGATAGTTTACTCATCTTTCCCCCTCGGCCCATAACTGTGGGAGAACGGGAACGATGAGGTTAGTAGTAGCCGCGCTCGTCGCGCGCAGCGGCGGGGAAAGGACTCGCGAGAGTGAGGGGGACGGGGATACTTCGGACGGAGAGTCTCGCGACTTTTCGCAGGCGCTGTAAGAGGGTAGCAAGTTACCCCCGAGGGTCGGTCGGGATACCGCCTTCGGACTTTTATCTCGCCGGATTTCCCGCCGGCGCGTCGCGCGGATAATTTCCCTTTTTTCCCAGATTTAGGGCTAAACAAATAAACTTCAATTTCTATATTCCCACAATTTCAACAACTACCCTTCAAAGAGTACACGAAGAGTTTTCTGTTCCACGCCCTGCGTTCCTCATTCTATGCCTTCCGGCCTGCACCCCCCCGCGGCCGCGGCCGTCCCAGGCCCGGATCCCGATCCGGCCCAAAAAGTCTCGATCTTCTCACGGTGTTCACATCTACGACTGCGATTCTCGAGCCTGACATGGATCTGCGGACCCCTGCCTCCGTAGATAAGTTCCTTGCCACCATCGACAAGTCTCCGGCCGCCAAATCCCTTCTTGCATCCTTCCGTGGTGATACCGCCTTCGGGTCCCTCATTCGCGTCCTCAATACACTGTCCCGCCAAAGCCTTCGCCAGGCCCCTGCAGCTCCATCCCTCACTGCCAACCACCATCCGTCCGCTACTCCCTACCTCCACGCTGCCACGAAATCGCCTCGCAAACCGCTCTCTCGCTTACCCGCCGTCAGTTTTTGTCCTCAGGCCCCGCCTGCCACCATCCCCCTTCCTCTCTTTTCTCGAAAGCTCGAAGCTGACCTCCGCTATGTCAGCCGCGACCTGTTTGGCTACCACAAAAAACGCTTCGTCAAAGTGTCTACTGTCGACCGCCGCCCGTTTGTCAATCCCCACGCATTCCCCTCCGCGCTAAACAAGACTCATTTCAACGCTCCCTGTTCTATCATTCCGACCCTCGAACAACACATCATTGTGATCTGCGCTCAGCAGAACGATCTTCTCCGGGTCGCTCGCCATTGGGCACTCTACCGTGAAAGCGTCACAGACACCGCCTTGCCGCCCAACATTACTATGTCGTCCCCATTTGACCTGGACGCGCACCTTCCCGTGCCTGAGATTCGAAATATTCTCGACCCTCTGCGCACTGAGATCCGCCAACTTGAACATCCCGAGTGTCCCTGGCGCCCTGCACGCTCAGCGTGCATAGTAAGCTACTATGCCGAAACTTTGCGCACTGCTGAACACGTCCTGTGGGAGACCCTTAAAGACTCCAGTATTCTCCCTCTCCCCCCTTCGCCCCCCAAACGTCCGCGCGATCCGTCACCTGACGCTCCCGCTTCTCACCTGCCCGAACACCGCTCTGCCCGACCCCGTCCCGATCCGACCGCGTCGCCCTCCGCTCTATCTCTCCCTATGGACATGGATACGCCTCTCCCTGCCCAACCCACACTCCAATAATGGCGAATCGTCAACCCGTCATGATACCGCGCACCTGCTGCCCTCCCCCCGACATTGTTTTCAGCGCCCCTATACCATGTCTCCAACGCCTGCCCCACTCCATCCACTTGAGCTTCTATGGAAGCTCAAGTGGATGGAGTGGGGCAGGCGTTGGAGACATGGTATAATGTCGTGCACGACATTATGTACAAGCTTTTTCACTTTGCCAACACCGCCAAGACCGCTACGGGGCAAGCCGAATCTTTCGGTCGCATTCTTGCAATATCCAAACTTGTGTTTCGTAAGAACGGAAAAGGGGAGCCTCGAAACTGCAACCGACCCGCCTCACTCGCCTCCCTCAAACGCCGCATAGATGCCTGGAAACAGGGAATCCTCCCTCAGTTACTCGACCAAGCTCTGGATGCGTTCGGTGCGTTGCCCTCCGCCACCGCTCGCCCAGATCCCGACCCCCTCCGCCGCTGCCGCCAACTTATGCAACAACAAGCCATTCAAAAAGCAGCCGCGTCACTTTGCTCCACGACACATCCGGTCGTTCCAAATCCCGATGCCGCTTCGACGCTCCTCCGTCTTCATCCACCTCCCCGTCTCCCGGTCCATCCCTCTGCTCCTGCTGGTCTTCCGCCCGGACTCAAGTTTACCGAGGCCGAAGTGCGACGCGCCATCAAAGGGCTCCCATACTACAGTGCTCCTGGACCTGATGGGTTGCGCCCGTCTCTCCTTAAGGTACTCCTTAAATCACCATGCGGCGTGGCTCCCCATCGGTCGGCTCTCGCGGAACTTACCATGTTTATCAACAAATGTGTGGATGGTCAAGTTCCCTCCTTCTATCGCGACTGGTTTGCGGGTGCTCTCCTCATCGGTCTACGTCAGACCGGACACTCCAAAATCCGACCTATCGCCATGGGTCTGGTTCTTGGGCGCCTTATTGGACGTCTTCTAGCTAAGAAAGTTTCCACTGACCCTCAGATTCAGAAGCACTTCCTTCCACATCAGCTCGCGATTGGAACACGAGGTGGCACCGAAGCTATCGTCCATGCCACTCGCGCCGCAGTCACGCCACTCGCCTCCGAGGACATGGTACTTCTGAAAATCGACGCCTCAAACGCGTTCAACGCGATAGAACGCGAACTCTTCCTGAAGTTGGTCATCGAAACTGTGCCGGGAATATCCTGGTTTGTTCATATGTTATACGGGTCCACCCCGAGCCTTCTCTTCGGCCGTTAAGAGATCCTGAGCCTGAACAGAACTCAGCAAGGTGATCCGCTAGGCATGCTACTCTTTTCATTGGTCTTGCAACCACTGCTTCAGCAGCTAGATAACATATTCCGTGACTTGCGTCTTCTCGCAGCGTACGCCGATGATGTTAATATCATTCTGTCTCGCTCCCGAGCAGCTACAGTCCTCGAATTCTTCAGCATCGAAGGTCCCTCGCGTGGTTTTACTATCAAAATGGTCAAGACGGAGGCGTGGTGGTGGGGCCGCGACCTTGGCCCGCTACCCTGTAGTGTCTACAGACAACCAGCTATCGACATTCTAGGCGCTCCGATTGGCGATCTGCACGGCAGCACGTCCCTTCTCCACAACAAATTGCACCTCGTAGAACATATGTGGGATCGCATCCGCGATCTGCATGATCCACAACTCAGATATCACCTACTCCGCCTCACGGCTTGTGCCGGCCGATTGACCTATGCCCTCCGATGCACGCCGCTGCGCATCACCTCCCCGGTCTGCCTTCAGTACGACAAGGGATTGCGAAGGGTCTTTGAGGACACTCACCGCGCACTTACCGATGACGCCTAGAATCAACCGCAGCTCCCGACCAAAGTCGGCGGCCTGGGACTTACACTGCCAGCTGATGTCATGAACGCAGCGTACGTGAGCTCCCTACTATCTGCCCTGCCACTCGTCGACACCCTCACATCCACCAGCCGCGACCGGCTTGTGCCTTTACTACGCCGCGGGATGGACTCTCTGAATTCTCTGGTTACCCTCGGCGAAGACTACCGCACGGATGTCCTCGTTGCCAATGCCCTGCACTCCAACTTCGTCGTCCCAGCCCACCTACAGAACACATTGACACAGAAACACATGGATCACCGTCTTCCCCAACTACAGCCGTCGCGTCGTGATCGTACGGACTTGAGAATTCGCACTTGCGCCCGTTTTCAGTCGCTGGCCACTACTTCCGCGGCCCGACCCTTCCTGGCCCTGCCACATTCTGACAACGGCACACGTGTTGCGCCTGAGGTATGGATAAGGTTGGTAGAGATCCGATTGGGCAATCCCATTTTCAGTGGCACTGATCCTTGCCCATCCTGCACTGCCAGCCAACACCGCAAAACGGAACACCACCTACCTCTCCGCACAGGGCCGATTCCTACACTGGATGTTTATGGCCAGCATGCGACTATCTGTTCCTGTGACGATGGCTCTACGCGCCGCCATAACATATTGCCGAACCGTCTACTGAGCTTTTTGTCCGCTTACCCGAACACTGTTAACGCAATTTCTGAATGGCGTGTGCCCCCAGACCGCGACAAACCCGAAGCAGAACAACGTCGGATTGATGTCTATGTGGACGACCCTACTTTTGCTCCCAGTCCGCATGCCTTCGATGTTACCATTGTCAGCCCTTATTCTCGCAACAGTGGCTGGCAGTCACGGACCTCTGCGCAAAAGATCGCGCAGGCAGAGCGCGATAAGCACAAGACTTAAGCTGATGTCTGCTCCCCCACTACCACCGTACAGCTGCATCCCCTGGCATGGGATATCTACGGTGCCTCAGGTCCCGGCACACAACGAGGCCTACACATCGTTGCCGACTACATTGCTACTCGCACTGGGAACTCCCCACTATATGAACGGTTGCGCCTCAGCACCATCCTTACTTCCCTCGTCCTCCAATATACGGCGTTATCGGTTAACAGAGGTGAGATACGGCTTACACCAATTGCTTTACATACCCTAGGTTGCCCTAATGCTCTTGCATAGGGCCGCCCCTGTACTTTCTCCATAAATTCGACCATTCCAGGGTACACTGGTTAATGTAATTAATATGGACCTCATTATTTTTGAAGTCCTAATTTTGGAGGGCATTTGGAAATTAACATGGACCATCTTAAATATGAATCCACATCACTTACATTGCGATTCAAGAATAATATGGTCCACTTTTTTGTTACAGTATGCCCAAAATTATTGTGTAGTCAATCATTATCAATTATGCCATGATCTTTCAATTTACTGGCTCTCCGTCGAAATGGTTGCGGTGCTGCGCAATGATGCCTTGAAGCTCTTGCGAAAGCTGTTTTTCTTCCCACAATCCGTTCCAGTTTCTTGCCATCCCAGTCCTAATCATGGCCTTCCGAGCATAGGTCAGTCCATTTTTATCGCGTTGCTCGTTTACTTTCCGAACAGCTCCAGCGGCAAGTTGCAGAAAGAAGTGCTTGCCAGGGTTTTTGAGCTTCCCACTCTTTCCCTCCCCACAACCCGTCCACTCACCTTGTGCAATTTGCTCCGCCTTAAACTCCTCCCACATGCGCTTGTAGGCGTCCTTGATCTTTGATATAACGAAAGAATCAGCAGGTTGAACTAGGTCAGTCGCGTTTGCCGGAAACTTTCTAAGCTCTGTATTAATCGCTTCTAGTGCGCCTCCTACATTCGCGGTCAAATTATGACCTGAGCAATTATCCACAAGCAGAATCCTCCTTTTCCCACTTGGGTGCTTCTTGATAACGGCAGGTTCAGATAACCACTCCACAAATACCCTCCCATCCATCCATCTCTTCTTACCAGACCGATAAAGAACCCCTGGGACATCGTCTGGTACGCCCCTTTTAGGATAAGAGCATGTGGTATCACAGCCCAGATTTGTAATTTGTACAGCACCCGCCGCCGCGGGTTCATTACAGGCGCGCGACTACATGTGTGCCTTACAGGCGGGCGAACTACACGTGGGCATTACAGGCCGACGACGTACTGTATACATTACAGCCCCGAGGTTGTATATGACAAGGTACAGTAGAAAGAGCATAGTACAGTGCATTGCACAATAGAGTACAGTAGTACAGTAGGATGGACAATGTGCAAGACCCCGCGACCTCGCTTACTTAAGCCACGGCGCCGGGCAATGACAGTAAACAGTCAAGGATCTTTTCGGAACGGATTTCCTTCGACGGTGCAACACCGCGGGTCAAGACAAGCCTCTGACTTAGGCGACATTGTCGGCATCTGTCCTTCGACGTTTCCCTGGCTCTAATGCCTTTACCATTTCCTTCTCCTTTCCTCCGTCGTTGCGGCTACGCCGGTTAAGACTAGCCTCTAACCTCGGCGTATTACTGTCGCTCGACGTTTCTATTGTTTTCCTTTTTCCTCTGTCGTTGCTACCACGCGGGCTAAGACTAGCCTCTAGCCTAGGCGTTCCTCTGTCGCTCGACGTTTCTACTGTTTTCCCTATTACACTTTCCCATATGTCGTTGTGAGTACGCGGGCTCAGACTAGCGCGTAGCCTGGGCGTATTACTGTCGCACGACCTATTTCTCCCTCTCTGCATTGTGGCGATTGTCAAGTCGCGGGCTTCGACAAGCCTCTAGCCTTGGCGGCACTATTGACATCTGTCCCGCTCGTTCCCTCTAGGAGTTTCCGCTACTCGGCGCTCCGCCCGTGTCTGACACTAGTCTCTAGGCTCGCGTTCCCCCCTGTTTTGTGTGTTCTTACACCACCCCTTCCAGTGCTGGTCCCATTCCGGGTCCGCACTTCAATCAGTACGTTGTGCTTTTACAGTCGGCCGACGTACTTCCCCTTTGCTCTACCACAGTCCCGATCTACCGCGGGACACCCCCTATTGGTTGTTACCTCTTCCTCGAGCTAGCTCCTAGCTGGCGACCGCCACTATACTACAGAGCAGTTCTGGTTCTTAAATTCAATCAGCGGAGTCCCAATAATCGATTCCGTTCCACCTGTAATTCTAACCATCATCGTCATTCCTTCGTCCCCTGAGACGATGTTCGCATATTTCACACATTCGTTTCCTCGGAATCCAATCGTGCGACCATTGTCCAGGTTAAAAATGAAATGCGTCTCGTCAGCATTTTCGACGAGATCCTCATGTAACTCCCTGGAATCAAACCCACGCTTGAGCTGACCCAGATAGAAAGCAACAGCCTTATTTATATAACGTTTCTTGACAGATCTGACCGCAAGTTTTCCAGCTTGGCGTCGAGTTACTAAATCATATTTAATCATGAAATATTGAACCCACCTGATAGTGATCTTGGTAGCAATCGGAATACCTTTTTCTTATACAGTGTGGTGATACGCTTATTCGGGACTGGCAGTCTTCGTAAGAGGCACTGCAATGTTTGCAAGAAGCGACGGGGACATTTTGACACTAGCGGCACTCAGTCTTTCGAACTCAGAAAGAAGGTCCGAATACAGTTCTTTTACCCAATGTTTTGTTCGACGTCCTCGACCCGGTATAGCCTTGTAGTTGGCACGCTTCTTCCCATTTTTTTCTATGCCGCATATGTCAGCCAGACGTTTGTTGCCAGGACGCAGTGCTAGATACTTGTCTTTGTTTTGCCACCAGTTTGATAATTTTGCGTGACGAGCTTTATAGTTCCCAGTGAGAGCTGTATCAAACTGCTTTAATGCCCTTGCAATTAGTTTCTTATTGCCATTATTTGCGACATCTGCAACCATCCAGGTGAGAACGGTTCTTCTCTGAGCCAGTGTGGTGACAGTACGGGGATTGCACTGACCAGAGGTGATGGGAGTCGCCTGGATGTTTTGGTGATGGTCTGATTGGTTTGTAGGCGCATCATTGTGGGATTGGGCTTGTCGATGGGCGCTAGAGGCCATAGCGGATGCCAAGGCCCGCTCGATGGGGCCATTTCCGTTCATTGCGACTATGGTGCTGGGATGGGACGCCGGCGAGTGTCTAGGAATGAGCTTTACGTGTACTGTCAATTGTAAGAGGTCGAAAAGTCTGTGCCACAAATAATATGGTGCAGGTTATTTGCGAAGTCAGACTATTTTGCACATCTACATTAATTACATTGATCAGGTGTACCCTTCCCCGAGGGGGCAATTTGGTAATTTTTTTGACGGAGCCTAACAAGTGTTTTATGGCACTATCCTGGGCTGCCAAAAAGCGTCTGCTACAGCCAGTGGGATGTCCGTGTGCCATAGACGACGAAAGGACGCCGACGAAAACAACCTGTTTGAAGCCATTTGACATTTTCACACACACGTGCAGAAAGGGCTCACATGAGAAAAAGGGGCAATTTGGTAATTTTAGTTATGAACCGGAAAGCGACAACAGAGATTGCACAACCTCATCTTCACCGCCTTTATCTTTCCTGAAGGCATGCTTCGAGATTGTACGGCTCATTGCCGCACCGTACCTCGCCCCAGACGTGGGTGTGGTATAACTACCTTCGTCCCGACCACTCGGAAACGAGGGGGGTTAGAGGTAAGGGAGCGCGCGCCGCTGGGTAACCCACGCGCGAATGCAGACCGTACGGATGGATTCGAAAAGAGGGAAGGCTCACGTGGCCGTTGACGCGCAGCCGGTCGGTGGTGTTAGATCCGGACGGCCGGTCACGGGTTAGAAGCCTGAGACTAAAACGGAAACCGGAACGGGATGGCAATTAGCCGTAAAGGGAAGGGAGGCGAGTCTGCCTCCCGTTTACTGGAACGGGGCAGGTGCCCTCGGTCTTAACCCCTAAGTGGGACGCCAGGACACCTGTCCCGCTACAGTAGCTGGTACTTACTGTATACCAGCTACTGTGCTAAATTGGCTAATTTGTGCCATTAACTACTAATTACTAGTTAGCCACCGTACGGATTATACACGTGTGCCCGTGGCCACGATCCTGGCTAACGGTTGTGCCACGTGTTACCGGTGGCCACGCCTGCTGTTACCGGCTGTCCCACGTCGGACCCTTGGGGTACTACTGTGCACGGCGGCGGGCGCGTGTACGCCTGCTCGCTACAGTAGCACCCGCCCTCCCCGCGCGGTTATCATCTCGCCGGCGGGTTGTGGTACAGAATTGTACTAAAGTGGGCGACAAATGCTCGTCGCGTGCCGAAGGGAGTGGGATCTGGGTTACTGATCCCGACGTTGACTTTGTACGGCCATTTTCACTCGACAATCGCAGCTGTACGCGCTTGCGTTCCCGTTTTGCCTTCTTCTCACCTTTGAGTCGCCTTTCAGTAGCTAGTTTTACGTCTCTCTCTTTTCGGCTTTCAATTATTTCGTCCAAAGTTAGATAGAGAGCAGGTGTCCCTATTTGCAAATATACACTTTTCGGACGACTTGCGGTCGAACTCTTTTTTTTCGAGAAACGTGTGCTTGTCATAAGGATTTTTTTCACACTCCTGCTCTTGCTCAACAATATTCCAACATCACGGAGTCCTGATGTGGGGTCATTTGAGCTTGCGAAAAGTCTGATTGTCGGGGTTGCGAGTTTTATTTGCGTCATTTACTAAAGCTGCCTGGCAACTTTTCTGGTCATATGACACCGCATTTGGTCCTTGTCTCTTAAACCTGCCGGGAAATGAAAATTTCATTGGGCATAACCGCGTCTTTTCGAAGCTCAACTTAATCTATGAACAGTGATATCACTGTAAGCCAATGTCTCCACCATCAGATTTGAAGGGAATGGCATGTTATTTCGGTCTGTTGGAGTGGCAAGATCCATCCACTCATTACATTCTTACAATGACAAAGGGTGGTATTTTGTGACCAGACGCAGAAATAGCCACCACAATTGTAATATGCTTGTTGTTTTTTCTAGCTTGACAATCCACATACCCGCCATGATAAGTAAGGGCCCAAATACTTTAGTTCTCACTCCATATTGGCAGTATATAGCTGTCTCGTCGAGGTTACAAAGCCTCGTCGGGTCCCTGAATATGCTTGGATGGGAATTTTGAACTTTTTTCAAAGTTTCAGAGAACGTTGACATATGTGTAAAATTCTCAACCGCCAACTTTGCCACAACTTAGTTCTGACTTTTTCGGTAAGTTATGTCTCTATTCACTGTCCGCCAGTGCTGGATGGTGTCTTGAGATGGGCTGCTAGATTATGTGCCAAATCCTGGACGCCCATCAGACGCCATCTCAGTCATAATATTCCGCACATCACTATTTGAAAGTGCGAAACCCTTTTCAGCTGCATACAAAATCCTTTTCTTAATCAAACTAGACTCTTGTTCACTAATAACTGGGCCGCGTTCTCTGCGATGGGCTTCGGGAGATAGGAAGGCGTCGATTTTCGATTCATCATGCTCTTGCAGAGCGTGATAAATGAGATCTACTGTTGGCCGGGGTACTCGTGCCGCTTTCACGACGACAGACCTTTTTCTGCCTGTACGAAGGAGCGCGGTGGCCTTCTCTCATTGCGTTTTTGTCAATGCGTCGCGTTCTTGTCCTTTTTTTCAATCGCACTCTGTATTCGCATGGAGAGTCCCATGACTCACATAATTCTGGAGTTGAAGTCATGATGTCGGTGCTACAGGAGAGAGGTTGATGAAGGTTGGGACGTCGTGGCGTAGCAAGAGTTTGAATTTTGCCGGACTTCTGCAACGCAGGGCAACGAGGGAGGACGTACTAAGTTGTACGAGTGGTGTTGGCATGTGGACGGAGCGTTTTGGAGAATCTGGAAGGAAGACTAAAAATTACCAAATTGCCCCGATTACCAAATTGCCCCTTTTAGGAAGGGTACCGCATCATGCGGAAACACACAACCAAGCATCCTCGAAAGTAGCCTGTCAGGAGACAGGATGTCGCTAATTCTCGCCCAGAAAGGGCGAGAATTAGCGACATCCAGGCCGCACTGTTGCAATTGTGGCTTGATGAGTACTGCAGCACTCACGTCCAGTACTACAACACTACCACACTACGGTACTACACCCAGTTACTGCAACTAGTGACACGCACAGTAAAGAGGTGAGGTAGATTTTGACAAGAGTCACATATATTGGTGCAAGTTTCCCTAAAAACCGTAGTTTCACTATATAACGCACAACGGTATATGATGACACCTACATTAATTCCGTTTGATAGAAATAGTGACACTCCCGCAGGCCTCAAAAAACGAAAGGAATCTGCATTTCATTTTAGAGAATTTTTCTTACGTGCCCTTTTTATTTAGTAAGTTTCCTGCCGTACCCTTCCTTGGGTACTCGTCTTTCACCTCACCTCCAAACGACGTTGCGGTAGAGCTACAAGGTGTCTCAGGCTTCGCATGTAGTCGCATAATGGGCAATTTGAACCACATGCAGAGCAGCACGACTTTCGTTGAGGCGCTGCAGCCATTTGCTTGCGTCGATTCTTGGGTCGACCCGCCTGACTCGGAACTCTTTACGATCATCTCTCTAGCAATGGACAGCATCTCTAGCTCTACGTCTATGTTTTATTGAGAAGCAACAGTAGAAGGACCAATGCGCTGGCCAACGAGTATTGCGCGCTGTATTTGAGACTGTCAAAAAGCCGCCGCACGGCGGCTGGCCGTTAGGGCAGGCACAAAGTGGCAGATCTGTGGTGTGACGGACAAAACAATTCCTGCGTGGTGCAAAATATATGAAGGGAACATCTTAGTGGCAGCGAAACGAAAACGTCTCAAGTGTTGAGCGTCAAGACGGCTAAAATGAAAGAGGACCGCTCAAAAGTTAAATGAGCATGCGAGGCCGAAACTCCGGTGCTTCCCTGCGTGCTCGCTCTCGCACAAGGTTGGCACTCTACATGAGAGGCATGCTCGTGTGCCAGAGGCCGCCAACTGATATCACGTGGAAACCAAACGGGCATCTTCGGTTCTCGTCTCGAAACCTGTGCTCATAAAAAAGGGATTGTAAAAAGGGATATGGTCCAATAGGTATTGAACGAAGCTTATCAAGTAAAAAAGAACGAGAAACTCTCTTTATTGTAAATTCTTGATGCAGACGACTTTTTTAGCTGGCCTTCTCAACGACGGGCTCCACCATCAAAGTGTTTCCTATGCTTCTTAATTATTGTTTTCAAGTTAGGAAAGAGCTGCGTTTCCTCCCACAACTCGTTCGTATTACAAGCCATCCCTGTGCGAATCATGGCCTTCCTGGCGTATGTCAGGCCGTTCTCATCTCGTTGTGCGTTCACGTCACGGACTGCATCAACTGCCAAACGCAGAAAAAAATGCTTACCGGGATTTTTAATCTTCCCGGACCCATCGGTCCAATCGTTGCACATAATGCGTTCCATTTTATGTTGCTCCCATCGTGTTGTCCAAGCGCGCTTAATTTTTTGGATAGCAAACGAGTCGCATGGCTGGATGAGGTGCGTGGCGTTCTTGGGAAAATATCGTATTTCGGTGCGAATATTATTCGCAGCAGCAGCCAAAGCAGCTGTGTAATTATGTCTACTGCAGTTATCGACGTATAAAATCCGCCGCCGCTCGTGTGGTAATGGACCAATAATACGCGGCTCTGACAGCCATTCAGGCATGACTACAGTATCCATCCAGTCCCTCGGTCCCGTTCTATAAGCAACGCCTGGTACATTGTCAGGCACGGCTCTGATCGGGTATCCCCTCGATGCATTTCTAAACACCATAAACGGTGCCTCAATCACCGCATCCCGACCACCCGATATTCTAACGACCATCGTCATTCCGTCTCCCCCGGACACAACATCAGCGTACTTGACCTCACTCTCCCCTGAGAATCCGAGCGTTCTCCCGTTGTCAAGGTTTATGACGAAGTGAGTCTCGTCTGCGTTTTCAACATTATTTTCATCGAGTTCTTTGCTGCGGAACTGACGCGCCAAAACTCCTAAATGATATGCCACTTCCTTCTCAATAAAAATCTCCTTTGCAGGAGAAGTAAGCAGTTTATCTGTGTGAGCGCGACTGACAATCTGAAAGCGCTCGCAAAACGATTGTATCCAGCGTGGTGAAATAATTGAGGGGATAGCCTTTCCCGTCTTGGGATCCATAAAGCTCGAGCTGTACTCTGTACTTTCGGTTGTTCTTATGAGATGAAGGGCAAGGGATTTCATTGTTTTCATGTTGAACTTCACACCGAGCTTACGAAGACGGTCAAACTCCGCCACCAGATCTTGATGTACTGCTTCGACCCAAGCCGCACGTTTGCAGCCACGTCCAGACTTGGCCTTTGAGTAGACGCGCTTGTGTCCGTTCTTCGTCACACGAGTGATCGACGAAATGTGTCCACGTTGTACATCACCATGCTCATTGAGGAACTCAGCCTTGTTCTTCCACAAACGGGACGCTTTCAGGATATTGGCGTTTGGCGTGCCCCTGAAAGATGCCGGAAAATTGCGCACGGCTTTGGCAGGAATGTGTTTATCTCCTTCTGTAAGTGAAGTGCGCATCATCCATTTGACAATTTTGAGTCGTTCAGCGCAGGTGAGAACGTGCTGCAGTGAGCGTGTTGGCACGGGTGTAGAGGCACCGAGCGGCAAAGATGGCGCTTGACAGATTTGTTGAGTTGGAGGGGTGGCCTGTGATGTGCGCGGGAGTGTTGATCGTGCTTGCATTTGCCGTTCGAATGCGGCAACGATTGGGGAAGCCGAAAAGGGCATAGTGAAGAGAATGGCTTAAGGGGGGGAATGTGCTGTGTTGTGAGAGTCGACGAGGATCAATACGAGCTGACTTTATGCATGCATGAAGGAATCCGTCGTCGTCCATCGCGTTACAGTGGCGCGTGGCAACAAAACAGAGTAATCGACACGTGTCGGATGGATTCAGTCGGTTTCGCAATCTTGTCGGACGCATATCCGACAAATGACGATGTTAATATTTTTTCTGCCCTGAGAAAACAGCCCAATTGGCCCAAATACCCACTGTTTTGCCGCGCATTCGAAACATTGGATCAGCTGCCGGACGGATGTCCGACATGAATCTTCCCTGGCTTCCCACCCTCTGTATGTGATCACAGTCTCGAGACCGACTCCCACAAAATGCCGAATCTCAACAATGTTTCGTCCGCCGCCCTTGTTACACCGACAACTCCGCACCCTGCCCCTTCTACACAGACAACGACGCACCTCGCCCCTGCTACAGCGACAATTCCGCACCCCGCAAGTGCTCCGCCGACAATTCCCAACCCCGCCCCTGCTACGCCGACAACTCCGCGCCTTGCCCCCGCTACGCCGACAACTTCGAACTCCGCGGCTGAACCAACTATTCAAGATCAGATCGATGATATTGAGCTGCGCTGTCTTGCCAACACTACTCGAACCAATTATCGTCGTATGCAGACACGGTTTTCCTCATGGCTTCGTTCACATCCTTCGCATCAATCTTTTTTCGATGCGGAAGGTACGCTTAGCTTACAGGATTTGTCAGCTAGTATTGTTAAGGAGTTCCTAGCTATTCAGAGTGACCCAAGCAAATCCCGCCCTCTTGGAATTTCGGGTCTACGAGGTTACCGTTCTGCTATAAGGGCTTTATTCGTGCAGCGAAGACAGCGCATACCGGACTGGGTAGAGAAGGATTTGACGTCGTTCTTTGCTGGCCTCAAACGAAGAGATGCGTCTGAAAGACAGCAAGGTACACGCCGTGCGTTTGAGGGGAAGCAAGTACTGTCGTTTGCTGCTCTGCGAATAATTGGTGAGGAATGTTTGAAGCAAAGCGACGTCGGGATGAGCACATTTGTTCACGTCTACATGTTGCTCACGTGGAATCTAATGTGCAGGTCAAATAATACGTCATTCATAACGCTCCGCCACCTTCAGTGCGACAAAGATTCATTGTCGGTGCTGTTTTCAAAGTCAAAGACGGATCAAGGAGGGGAGCGGCCCCGGGATCCCAAACACGTGTATGCTAACCCTATGATGCCCGAAGTTTGTCCTATTTTAAGTCTTGCGCTCTATTTTACAAGCACGCGCATTGATTTTACGACGGACGAACTATTTGCGGGAGGGCACCAGCAAGACAAGATTTTGAAGGCATTTCATGCTTTACTGCAGAAGCAGGAAGTAGCCCAGCGTTTGAGAGAAATAGGGACACCGCCAGCCTCTGAGCTTGGGAGCCATTGGCTCAGAAAGGGTTCCAGTACGTTTGTGTGTAGTGGCAGCGTTGCGGCACCGTCGATTGTGGCCGTGTGCATAAGATGTGGATGGACGCTAGGCAGTGTACAGGACAGGTACTTTAGGTACGAAGCTGCTGGTGATTACTATGTTGGCCGTACGGTGGCTGGCTTGCCTCTTTCTAGTGCCGCATTCGCCGTCCTTCCGCCCCACTTCCATCGTGATGACGAGGAAGTCGTTACAATACTCCGAAACCTGTTTCCGGGCGCTTGGGGTCGCCCGCGCCTTCGTGAACTTCTATCAATCCTTGCTGCTTCTCTCGTATATCACGAGTCATATTTACGGAAAGTGCTGCCGTCTTCTCATAATGTTAGGTTCAGCGGGGCAAGGGAAAGAAGGAGGGCAGGTTGATGTGTGTGAGTGAAGGAGTTGGTGCCGAGGTTTACTTGGAGCCGTCTTTCGGCGATACTTATACACTTTGAGTGTTACACTATCCCATTACTTTGGCACCTGGTAAACCGTACTCACCATATGCGCGACCAAGCGCGGTCCTCTTCTGGCCCGTCCACACTGTTCTATTTCCACCTTACGAATTGACTATTGACTATCAGTGCACAACAGTTTCTACACATTTCGAGTGACTGTAAACCATGGCCCTATGCATGCAATCGTTTCACACCTTACTAATCTGCATCCAGACATGACAGAATATATTCTTGCACAATGAACAACTTGGCATCTCTCTATTTCCAACAACGCAAAGTCCTGTCATATCTCAGTCCCCATACATGCCCTTGTTTCGTACCTTACTAATTTCGGTACACACTGCCAGACAACTATCACGGATAGCAACAATGTGCATCCAGACTTTCTACACATCTCACGTGATATCCGATGTGAATCACACGAGTACTGTCATCAACTTGCATCCAACGGCGCACCATAACGAGAGCACAGTACAACGTCGCATGCTGACGAGAGTGTAATACAACGGCGCATGCTGATGCAAGGGTCGCATACAGCGTGACGCGTACACTGAATACTCACGTAAGTACATGTCTCTTGCGAGAAATACTTGTTGTACTTTTAATTCACATGTACTGTGCTCGGACACGCGCCGGACCGTATGTAGGCGACGTGTACAAGTGTACGTACACGCAGCAACCTGGCGATGTGTACATGTGTACATCGTACACAAGTGTCCAGCGCCAAGGCCACACGTAATTACCCATTACAACCATGGTGAACAACTTGAAACCCCCGAAATGATGTAATTAAAACGTATACCGATCATTCAAGATATATCACCAGCATGACTGCATATAAGTGGACAATAACATACCAATAGAATTGCAGCATTCGAACCGACACCCAATAGATTTGCAGTATTGCCTATGTAGCCCTATAACGGTTCGGGCCAAATGCAAATTTTCGGCATTTATGCAAATTTGCATGACCCTCCAAAAGTCCACTTTCGTCCCCAGAACCCCAAAATCTGAGAATTTACACGTGTCATGTCCTGATATGGGGTGAGGGTCCGGACCGTTGAGTCATGTACACGTGTCGCTCGATTTTGCACTTTCCACATAACAGCATGTGGTCGCACATTTTCAATATCTCATCCTCTCTGGCAATGTCTATTGTTTAGAGATTCCACTGCGTTTAATTTATTACAGGAGAAGCTAGCTACTGACCTCTTGGAAACATCGACGCGCTTGCAAAGAACTGGAATACCGCCACACATTGATATTTTATGCAAGTTGGAACGGCTTGTTACAGCCGTGGACGTCGTCCCCGGAAAAGTTGTTGACGGTGTCAAAGCGATCGTCAGCGAGGCCGGCGTGTCAGCACCAGTATCAAGGTTTCAAATGGATTGTGCATTGCAGGGACTGTTGGAGCGAATCGAGAGTGCGAATTCGCAGCGCGATACACGTCTTCTCGCTTCGTTGGGAAGTCACGCGCTCCTACACGAAGACGGTGACGTTCGGAATGGGGAGAGGGGTCCTCAGGCTCACCGGGCATCTGGCGCAACTTACATGTGGGATGGAGCTTTCCGTCGATTGCGGCAGGGCTACAAATTACCGAACGCGACTTTACAAATGGGCTTTTACTTGTGGATGACAGGCAACAGAAACTCTGGCATACCGCCTCTTCGCGTCGTCACCGCTTCCGACTTCTTCTTGAAGCACATGCGGAAGCGGTTCTGCGAATGGCGGCTGGTGATGAGGCCATGCGAGGCAGTAGCGGCAGAAGCAGGCTACTCGGCCTCAGTACCGGACGAAAACGAGCTGCGAAGGATGTGGGAGGCTGTTTCCACGGGACTCGAACTTGCGCCGCGGACCGCGAAGGGCCGAAAGCGGGTGAGGGCGCATCTACAAGTAACGACGGTTGCACGCATTCTGAGGAACCAAACTCGTCTTGATCATTTACTCGTGTAAGTAGACACCATAATTAGCTTTCTAACTACTACCGCTGCCGTCGCAGCTGTAGCTGCACCAACTCCATGCAGTGGGTGGTGCCTCTGATCCGCGCCGTATACGCCTTCCACGACGCCCCTAACATCCCGATGTCCCCAACGTTCCGAATGCCCTCAACCCTCGAGCCTGACCAGCTGGTCATTTGGATCCCGATTCCCAGCCTAGGCTACCCAGCAGAGCTCCGACGCACCCGAGGCGCCCACGTCCCCGACACTCTCTACGCCCCCAACGCCTCCGACGCCCCCGACGCGCGTGCTCTGATGCGCCTCGAGGCGCGCGGAACGCATCGTCCGACTAAATTGAGATGCGTTTTTGGAACAGTCCAGGGCTGTGGAAGGACTTTGAGCCGCTGGCAGTATCGGGCTTGCGGCAGGGGTAAGGATGCTCTTTTGTTAGTTTCATCGCCACGGCGACGAAGGCCCCCCTCAACATAAAAAACATCAGCAGTAGTTAGGAGCGATTTGCTCACCCCGCTCGAAACCCTCGCGTGACATGTACCACGCGTCACAATGTTCATTGTGCATTTGCAGCTCGCCATTCGCGGCTGCGAACATAGTTCGATGCCGAGACGAGCAACGAAACAGAGCCGCGGCTGGTCAACATCTTGGTTACTATCCGCACGACGGTGCGTGAGAAGGTGATACATCACATCCCGTGTGCGACAGATTGGTTGCAATCTTCATCCGACGCGCATATGAGCGTTGCTCAGCTCCTGATGGCTTTCTATACTTGGCCTTATGTGAGTGGCTCCGCAAAGCCAGAGCGAGGCCATTGAATACCTGAAATCAACCAATTAATTGCACCTTTTCTAGTCGGACGCCCGTCCGACAAATTCCGCTCACAAGAGAACATAATAGAGTTCGATCTACTCGGCCCGATAAAAAACAGTACTTTTTTTGAGGTTACACTAATATCGTGGGAACGTCATTAGGTGTGCGTGTCACTATTTATATTTTGGTCTGGCAGCACTCCACACAAATTAGGGACACGTACAGTAATGGGCGTAGTTTCACTAATTGTTCGCTTACACTATTTGCAGTAACTGGGTGTACTGAAGCTGAAAAGCCCATACCGTACGAAAATTACACTTATGCAAATTGTCTCCGAAATACCATATCTACATAGCTTACAGTGGTAAATATTTGATCTTTCCGAAATACAGAGCACAAAAAGCGATTAGCGACTTTGCAAACAAAGCGCTCGTCCTCAGTTCCCTCTATTCATCTATCATCTGTTGCGCAATAAATGCAGAATCTGCCTGGTAGTTGCTAATATATTTGCTCATCTGGGTGCAGCCTGTCACAACGCACATGGTTGCTTCACTTAATCCTTGTTAGCAACAACATCTTGTAAAAGATCCCACAGAAGGGTTACCGGCACATTTGCATGAATCCCTCCTAGTTAAGTGACGGGACACCCGCAAGAGAAGAGTGAAGGCAGTTGTGGAATCACCAAAAATAATGCATATCTTATCTGTCGGGAGAGGCAAAAATGCAAAAGTAAATCCAAGTTCCTGCCGGGACTTGAACCCGGGCTTCGAGATTCAGAGTCTCGCGTGCTAACCAACTACACAACAGGAACGTCGACGAACATCAAACCATTCAATTGGCCGTTAATGAAGAAAGGTTTTCCGTATTTACACACACCCAATGAGTAACACCCGATCGCGATTACTGAATCGCGATCGGATGTCAGCCCCTTCCTTGCATTTGAATAAAATTACGATTTGATTAAATTTACTAACGATAAATTTACCAATGACTCGCGATTTGGCCGCCCCCTTGCTTGATCTCTAGAGTGAAAATTAAACGAGTTACGATTTCCGGGAAAAAATAGGTCCCATCCATGCTGCTGCCAAACATCAGATAAAACTAGGTCCTTTTCTGATCGCCCACCATATCTGCGTGGATTGGGCATGGGGTCGTGCAACGCGTTGCTGGGAGCAGGCTGTCGTATTAGCAAATATGGACAAGCTCCGGCACCGTCACAGTCCCTCATGCCCGATTCTGATTTGCCCCTCTTCGGTATGAACTAATTTTCAAAAAGCAACATCGGTCAAGTATTAACTTGACCGTCGTTGCTCTTTAAAACGCTTGGAGTTTTACCTGCTCACTCCATCCACACGTCGACGTTTATCCTGCTGACTACAATGACCAGCTCATGTTTCATAGTCCCGGGCAGAGTCCTGCATCCAGCTGCTCCTCAGTCGTGCCATCGGAGGAATTATCTCTCGCATGCCATCCAGTATCGTGGACCTCTCACATTCAGAAGAAGTATTGTCTTAACATCCCCTGATTCAGCTAGCATGCGTCTCCAATATTCATTAGTAAACTCCCCATGCAGACCGCGACTCTCGAACGAACGATCTCGAACCTTGCGATGCAGTCACAATACAAAACAACAATCCTCACTCCGACATAGACTAGCACTCTACCCTACTGCCGTTTGTTCGGTACTCCTTCGCTCGCACCTTTATATGTTGCCGGCTATGCCCAAAAGCTGACGTTCCGCAACTCACGCTTTTTTGGCACTGCGAAGTTTTGCATTTGGCAATACCTCAGCTTAACCGTTGGGTTGAATGTCCCTTCTGCCATTCATTCTTGCATGTCCCTTCTCGTCGCGGGATCTCTCATATCCGATAAAATTATTTCTTGGACCCCTACTGCAAAACCTAGCAAAACTTTGAGCAATAGAAAACATTCGTGAAAAGTTCTCGCTAACTATAGGAGTCTTCCTTCAATAACTCAAAACGAGATTGATGTGGCTCTTGGTAAATGGCGAACAGCCTTCTTCAAGGTGAGCAACGGAACTATATACCCTAGTTTTATTCCCATGTGTCTATTCACGGCGAGATGTCAGGAAAGCCCGGATCTGAGAGTGCTACGTCTACCTTTCACAAGAAGTGCCCTTCGCATTGAGGATATGCAATGACATGAAAATAGAGCGCCGCCCACAAGCCCTGCTAAGGATCTTCGGCTGGTCATGATTCATATTCAGGGATAACCAAAATTCATTTTCTGGGCCTCCGCAGATCATTTGGGCCTTCGCCCTGGTCTCTTCGGGTCCACAAATAAGGCTCTACTTTTGCTTGATAATGAGAGTAGGAATGGGGTGCAGTGCAGTGCAACCATTGTCGCACGTGACGAAACCAGATGCCAAGGGTAACCTCTGCCCTAGAGAGATTTCCCGAAAAGGAAATGTTTATCTACAGCTTTACGGACCTCCCAAACGCATGACATTCCTTTCGGGAAAAAAGCAATGTCCCCAGCTTGAACATCTGCACAGAATCATCGACAGAGCGAACGAACGTGCAGGCACAACAGGAAGAGCAGTCAAAGAGGAAAAACAAGTCAGTTAGCATCGCCTCTGTCATAGTCGTACTTTAAAAAACCCCAACGAGATATGCTCTAGTAGTTCTCTGCATTCTGAACGAAGGAACGGGCCCTGAATTGCACAGTTTTCGCACATACCCATAGAGTCGCTGCCATCAGCCGGTTTCACTGTGAAATCTCCCTCAAGAACGAGACAAATCTCGTCATCACTATATGTCCAGTCGAACGTACTCGGTTCGCACCCCCACTTGTCCCATGAGCGGCATCCAAGTTCCGCGATTACATTTTCATCGGCAGCTTTGATAACCTTCATTCCGCCACCTTTTTCAATTGCCTTCTCCTGAACACTCATTCGGGCCGGTTGCCGGGCGTTCGCAAGAACGAATCTGGTGTTTTTTTGCGGTGACACGGAAACTGAGAAACGGCGAGGTGCCACTCCAGGTGAAAGAACGAAGGCCATGTGAATTCGAACCGACTCAAATATGTCTCTCTCTTGTGATTCGTCAAATGATTACCAAGACAAAAAGAAACTCTACAGACCGCTTCAAAATGAGGTATGGATATCGCTCGGTCCCGTACGAAGCAAAGCCTTCCGGTAATGCTTCAATGGTAATCTACATTGTACAGTAAGATGTAACTCACGGTTTTTCTGGAGATCACTGAAGCAGGAACACTTGTGCGAATTTATGACCAAAATGACTAATTTCTGTGGGTGAATTCTGCACCACAAGAAAATGGAACAATCATAGGAACACCTTTCCACTCACCGGAAAGGGCAATATCGACTCCTACTATCGGTATCTCAGCTAAGTATTCGTTCTCAACTCTTCAGAACAAAACACTACAGTGCAAATGGAACAGGAAGGACATTGACTTCTTCCACTTCGATGGGGAATACCTGAAGGATCACCTGATTGTGCGGTATCGCACCAGCTTCGATTGTTGACCCTCACCAAGCTTTCTCGATAATCCTGATGTAAGCCATATACTACGATTTTACCAACGTGCATGCGTTTCAACAAGCAGTAAGGAAGCGTCCCTTCCAAGACCAACGGTGATGTATCTGCCTTGTCGTCACCTGGTTTGGTTGTTCCGGTTGTCACAAGTACTGCGTACACTCATTATAGGACTCTTTGACAAAGGTAGAGAGCAGCAAGAAATGCTCCTTGATGGATGTGAGACTTGCAACCTGGCTGAGTAAGATATCGCAGGTGCAAACTTTTGATGCGTAGTTTATACTATTTAATTATCGGCGTTTCTGAACGTGTCTTTCCTCAATACTGAGACCAGTGGCAATTTGTTCGACTACTCTAAAACAACAATTCGATGGATTGTCATTGATGGAGTACAACCTACGTTGGCAATACTTTTTATGTTTGTGAGTAGAACCATCTCTGCCTTTCTGACGAGTGAGCCTAGCTTTTGTAAAGAAAATGTATCTTCCTTCAGTATGTAGAATAAATACAATACCGGAAGCAGGGTCTATGCATATCACGAACGAAAGGCAGGGGATTTCATTACCATCAGCTGTAGAGATGCTATATGCGTGAGAATCCAGTATGAGAGGTGTAGGGGCTAGAATCTCTTTGAGTGAGCTCTATTTCTCAACCCCGGTGAAGTCTATTGTTTCCACAAAGCTAAAAAGGCCGGTCAGGCTCCACTCGCTCTTCATTGCTCACATTTTTTATCTAGTCGGACAATGAGAATGATAAATGAGAAGTACGATATCTTGACTTGGCAGACAGCGTAAAACGACCTGTGGGTCTTCCAAGAATCAACGTTTCACACATCTTCCTCTTTTTTTTTTTCTTTGGTCTTTCTGTGCAATTCGCCACATGAGAAGACTCCGAAAATGTTCGTACCAGCTAACATCACACAAATGAGAGGAATGCCAGGCTTGCTTCTGTGTAGAAAGAAATATGGATTTTTTTTGCAGCCTGTACTCGTTGCTGGACTCTTTTCTCCTGACTCTGCAACATTATAAACCACCTTAACCAACTTCTATTGACTCATGGGAGTTACACTCATTTTAAACAGGAGACAGCATCACCATAGCGATGGGGTCCACAACTCCAATGCGTAGACATGGCCTTTCCATATACAGCTTCTCTTAATAGACCGTACACAGCTGTAGACATGCTGCGGCCGCCTATCGTGCAGCCTACTGTACTGGTGTGCCCGGTTCCTTGGGCACCGTCAAATCAAGTTTTATTTGCTGGCCAGAGGCTGTTGGCGGGAATTCACCCGGTGCAAGCCTCCGCTCGTCGAGAATCCACTCGACTTCTCAGGAATCCACCTGATCTCGGCCTCTCCAATTCCCTTGATGCCCTCCTCCCTTTTTTCCTCCCCCCTGCCGCCGCGGGTTCCTTTTATGCTACCTACTCTGCGCCCTCTCGCCACCTCGAGCGCTCGGAACGCTGTCTCCCCCGCTCCGTCTCCCATCCCCCGCGACCCCCTGGCCCCACACATGACCCCCCTGCGCCCCTTTTCCCCTTCGCACAGTCCCCGCCCTTTCTCTTCGCGTCCTCCCCGCGGCTCCGCTCCCTACTTCCAGGCGCAATTCTCCCGTTGGCCGGTGCTCATCCGTGACCACGCTTATTTCCTTTCGCAGGCATTGCCGCCCTTTCAGAGAGCTTCCCACACGTGTAATGAAGCGCAACAATCGACCCTTTGCCAGCTCCATTGTGCACGGTCTCGAAGTGAATTCGTCCAGAGGTCACAGATTTCCAAATTCAGGCAACGGCATCCAGAGACGTACTTGCAGATGCGCTCTCGGTTTGCGACGGCGTGTTCTCCATTGCCATATCGGCGGCCGTACTCCATGCGGCCACTACCGCTTCGGGAAGATCTTCTTCCTTCGTCCATCGAGGGGAGCTTCGGCCACCAAGTTGTACCTGGAAAAGGCGGGTCTTCTCACCGCTGTCTGAGACCGCCTCCTTCACGCTCTTTATTTTACGCAAGAGCCGCAAGCTGTCAGGAAAAACCCCGTCCCTTGGGTCTCCGGTCTCCTTCGCTGCTATGTTTATCCTCCTTAAGCGGTTCGCATGCACGCATGCGGTTCGATTGCCTTGCTCAGAAATCACCAGGTAGCCGGTAGGGGATAATTTCTCCTGCACCACATAAGGTCCGATCCACGGCGGTGCGAGCTTACTCCCCTCAAGTGCGGCCAGGTCCGGTGTCCACACGAGTACACGGTCACCCACAGCGAAGCTCGTACCCTTTATAGCTGCATTGTAGAGAAGAGCAGCACGTTCCCTCTCAGCCTTTCCTCGACGCAGCAGCGACTCATGTAGACCCCTGAGGTGAGACCGGAGGTCGTACGGCTCCCCCGAAATTCGGTCTAACTCTCCGGGTCCCCACGCCATAAATGGCTCGATGCCGAACATGGCCTCATACGGGCTCATTCCTGTCGCGCGACTCCTGCCGGAGTTATATCTGAAACACGCGAGCGACACGTGGTTGTCCCAATCGTCTTGCCCGGTGCTTACGAAACACGCCAGGTCCTGGGCAAGTGTGCGGTTGAACCTTTCAACGCACCCGTTGGTCTGCGAGTGGAATGCAGACGTCGTAACCCTTCTCACACCAAGGGCGTCCGACATCCCTGACACCACTTTCCCGATAAAATTGGGCCCCCGGTCCGAAAGTAGGCATTCCATCGGACCAAAGATAGAAACCCATTCCCCCACTATTGCGGCTGCGATTGTCTCGGCCTTCTCGTCGGGAATCGCCACCGCCCGCGCGAAGCGTGTGAACGTGTCTACGAGGACGAGTATCTTGACATTCCCTCTCGAAGTCCTTGGTGTGACCGTCTGCACATCCACGGCGACTTGCGAAAATCTGCGTAAAGGGTGATACACCTGCATAGGTGCGTTGCGTGTGGGCCTCGGAGCCTTCACGCCCGCGCATGCAACACATTCCCTTACTCTCGCTTGGGCGTCTTCCCTCCAGCCAGGCCACCAAAATTGGCCTGCAATCCTCTCCTGCGTACGACGAACGCCGTAGTGCCCGCAAAGTCGGGAACCATGAGCGAAGCTCAAAACTGAAGGGACAAGCGAGCGGGGGATGATAATCTGACAATTTCGACGACTGCTCTTGCGGAGAAGGCCTTGACGGTCGATGACGAATTTCCCCCCTTCTTCACTCCGTGCGTGTTCCAGTTCCTCAGCACATTCTCTTCCTTGCGCCGCGCGTAGCTCCTTTGTGGACGGTCCGCCTACAAGGGCCTGAGCCGATCCGGGCTCTTCGATGGCCCCCGCAGTCTCCTCCACGTCCACTGACCGCCCGATCACCCCGAAGCATCGCTGGCACATCGGCTTCTCCACGGCGTCCCTGCTCAGGGCGTCGGGTACCACCATCGAAGCGCCGGGGGTGTACTTGACGGAGAATTCGAATTCTTGGACTTCGACCATCCATCGGGCGAGCCTACCCCTCGGCTCCTTCAGGCTCATTAACCACTTTAGAGAAAGATGGTCCGTCTCAACAACCAGGCCTGGCTCTCCATGAAGGTAGCATCTCCACTTCCTAAGCGCATGCACAATCGCGAGGCATTCTCGCTCCGTCACCGTGTACCGAACCTCTGCGTCTGTCATCTTGCGGCTTGTGAAGGCCACCGGTCTCCAACTGCTGGCGTCGGACTCCTGTAGGAGCACACCTCCAATCCCGTACCCGCTTGCGTCCGTCAGCAGCCTCTTCGGGGCGCCTCTCCGCGGAGGGACCAGAAAGTCCGGGTGGCTCAGGGCACCCTTGATGTGCCTCCAAGCTTCGGTTTGTGCGTCGCCCCACCGCGAGCTCCAATCCGAAATTATGAGCTTTTTCCCAGGGGGCTTGCGCTTGTTGAAGCCTGTACCCCTGAGGACCGCATAAAGGGGTCTGGCGACATCGGCGAAATGGTCGACAAACCCTGCGAAGTAGTTTGCCAACCCCAAAAATCGCATGAGGTCCTCGCCATTTTGCGGTTGCCGTAGATCCCGGATGCCCTGCACATGCAGGTCAGAGGGCTTCATCCCCTGCCTTCCGATCCGATGTCCCAGCACCTCCACTTCCTGTACCCCAAACGCACACTTAGAAAACTTTAGCCGCGCCCCTGCCGCCAGAAACGTGTCAAGCACTGATTGTAAGCTCTCGAGGTGTTCCTGCGCCGTCTGCGTTCCCATACTGATATCATCCATGAAAGCCCAGACATCCCTGCCCTTCCGACTTCCCAAGATGGAATTCACCACTCGCTGGAACACCGCGGGTGAGTTCTTGAGTCCTTGCGGGAGGCGTACATACCTAAGTAGACCGATGACGGTCCGTATAGCGGTGTAGTCCCGAGATTCTTCCGCCAGGCTAACCTGAAAAAATCCATCCTTCAGGTCAAACGTTGAGAAGACGCGCTTGCTGCCCATCCAATCCAAAGTACAGCGTACGTCCTCCATGGGGTATGAATCCCCAACTGTAGCCGCGTTTAGGCCTCGAAAATCAGAAGTGACTCTCGTAGAACCGTCCTTTTTTCGGACGAACACATTACATGCTGCCCAGGGAGAAGACGCGTGCTCCACCACTCCCATCTTGAGGAGCCTCTGCATTGCTGTCCGCTCCAACTCGTCCTCCTTCGGAGATCTGCGTCGGACCGGGGAGCACACGGGCTTGGCGCCTTCCATCAATGTGATGGTGTGTTGCACTCCTCGGATGTGTCCCAGGCCTTTGAAAACCTGGCGCCGTGTCCATAAAATCTGTCGAAGCCTCCTTTGCAAAGACATCTCTGGATGAAAATGAGACAGGTCTAACTCCCGAATTGCGTCATCCACATCCACATCGCCCCTGCTGTCTCGAGATCCAGCCGGATTTCCCGCCACCGTGACACTTTCCCTTCCAGCCGCCGCCCTTCCGCCTTGATTTTGCCTCTCATGGTACCGAGGTTGAGGATTAGGCCGTGCCTTTTCCAAAATTGACTCCCGAGTAGTAGTTTGGAAGGCAAACGCGATGCAACTCGTACTGACTCCGAAAAAAATCCTCCCCAAAGTCTGAAACGCAGCGTTCCCCTTCCACAGACGCCCATTTCATTCCCATCTGCTGTCACAGCACGGGAACAATCTGTCATCCATACTCCGCCGTGGTCCTCGAACCACCTCCGGTCGACCCACACGGACCGCGCCCCGGTATCCAGAGGAACCCAGAGGGCTTCGTCACCGACATCTACCTGTACGGCGACATCTTCGCGACCACCGGGATCATCGTCAGCGCAGCGACATACAGGCTCCGCGCCCGCTAGCGGCACCGCCGTGCCACTAGTCGCTAGTTCCGGTTGGGCAGTTGCGCCTCGCGACCCAAGGCGCTCGCCCTCCCTTTCCCCATGGTCGGCACTTCCTTGCTCCGTGACCGGAGAATTTTCTCAGGACAGTCTGCCGCAAGGTGTCCCTTGATGCCACAGCGGTAACATTTCGCTGTCTCGATCCAGTCTCCTGGTGACCCTCCCTTGACCTGCCCACCAATCGGAGCTGCCGTCCCGCGGTCCGCGTCTGCCGGCCTTTCGGAAGTTTGCTGTACGCGCTCATGTCGGAACCGCGTTCGATTAATTTCGGATGCTCTTGCTAGCGTCATCATGGAAACACGGGATGTGACTTCGTCAAATGTTCCCGGAATAGACAATGCCAAATTGCGCATATTTGCGGGTAGTGACTGTACGAAGCGATCCAGCATGATCTCATCGGAGATCGTGTTGGGGAGCATCAGGGCTGATGCTCGCACACGGCCAGCAAAATCACTAACCGTCTCCTTGCCTTTCTGCCAACTGACAGTATCGAACTGTAGACGGAGAGCCCTTCTATGGCCTGCATTGCATAGTCGCGGACCTAGTTCCTGCCACAGCTCTTCTGCCGTAGATTCCAAGTTTTCCGCAGCGACTGATTCGTAGATTGCCAAAGCGCTTCCTGAAAAAGCACAAGGGAGAAGGCGGCGATGGTCTCCGGCCATGACTGGGAAATCATGACAGAGCCGGTTCCACGCCTTTTGTGCGGCAAAAAAATTGCCGTCGCCGGGCTTATCAATTCGAACTGGTTCCATCGCACTAGAGTAAATCTTGAAGGCTGCATGGGGCTGCAGAACATTTCGATTGTTCTGTTCGACCTGTCGTGCCTGTGTGAGCTCAACAGATTGGTTGAAGCCACATTCCTCATCGGGTTCCTTTTCGAAAATTGCACCCTTCTTGACTGTGCTTCTGTCAAGTCGCATACATGTCTCGACTGCGACGCTGAGGTCGGTCACGGAGTCTCCGACCTGTACCACAGCGGCTGTGTTTCGGCTCAAGTGCTCCAGTATCTTGCCCATGACGTCCTTGACCAAGGCCAAGGCCTGAAGCAATATTTCATTTTGATTCGGATCAGCTCGGAGAACGCTTTGCCGTGTTGCGGCTGTGGCGGGTCCCGCAGGAGTTACTGGGCTGATAGCTTCTGCCACTGATGGGCGCTCGTCCGCACCAATGCCCCAACGTTCGGGTTCGGGATTGTGGTTTCCGTCCGGACTCATGTCGGCCCTTTGTCCAGAATCCATTTCCGACGCAAGTTTCTCGTTCGTTGCTCGGTTGACTGCACTTACAAATTTGTAATGTTGTGCCCGGTTCCTTGGGCACCGTCAAATCAAGTTTTATTTGCTGGCCAGAGGCTGTTGGCGGGAATCCACCCGGTGCAAGCCTCCGCTCGTCGAGAATCCACTCGACTTCTCAGGAATCCACCTGATCTCGGCCTCTCCAATTCCCTTGATGCCCTCCTCCCTTTTTTCCTCCCCCCTGCCGCCGCGGGTTCCTTTTATGCTACCTACTCTGCGCCCTCTCGCCACCTCGAGCGCTCGGAACGCTGTCTCCCCCGCTCCGTCTCCCATCCCCCGCGACCCCCTGGCCCCACACATGACCCCCCTGCGCCCCTTTTCCCCTTCGCACAGTCCCCGCCCTTTCTCTTCGCGTCCTCCCCGCGGCTCCGCTCCCTACTTCCAGGCGCAATTCTCCCGTTGGCCGGTGCTCATCCGTGACCACGCTTATTTCCTTTCGCAGGCATTGCCGCCCTTTCAGAGAGCTTCCCACACGTGTAATGAAGCGCAACAGTACAGTACTTTGGATTGTTGTGTTCGGTGAATTGCTACGTGGTTGGCTTACAGTAACGCGATCCACATATTGGGAAGCGAGTAACGAACGGACAAGTCAGAGAAGCCTGCTCAAGTTGATTTCAACAGAAAAAGGCAATTTGCCCCCTCCTATTCTTTCTCTGTCCCAACACAAAAACATGCCAAAACACAGGCGACCTGCCTTCCAACTCTACGCGCATCCACATCGAGTTGCCCGCCTCACTAACTTCTCTAACTCTTCCACTCTCACTGTATTGTGAGCTGCAGAGGTCTTTTCTAACGCCGGGCACGTGCTATATATCTGGAAGGTCAAGTCACCCTTGCAACTTGTACTTCTCAATCTGATTTGCGTATTTTCCTTTCGCGATTGATACTGTTGCCTGGACAGGACGATCGCTCCTTGCACCGCAAGGAGCTGCACCTATAGCTCGATACTGTACATCATATATCGCCATCGACCCTGCTCTTTCTCATTCGGATACCGTGAAGGTTCTGGTGCTCTGCGGGAGCCCGGAAAGTTGGAAACGCCAAGCTGCTCTCAGTTCTATATCAACATCGCGAGCTTTGCGCTGGAGGAGGTGTCGCGGTCTGTCCCTCAGCTCGCCGGTCTTAACGCGTGCCTTGCGGAGGCAGCAAGTGTCTATTGCCACCGTTAGGTAAGGCGTTCAGTATGCCAGAGCACTACGAAAAGAATGAATGCATTGGAAAAGGCTCTTTCGGGGAGGTATTTAAGGGCAAGGAGATTGCTACCGGAAGAAAAGTTGCGCTAAAACTCGTTGACTTGGAAAAGGCCGACGAGGAAATCGACGTGATTCAACGAGAAATTAAGGTCATGAGTCAAATATCAAACCCGTACGTCGTGCAGTATTACTCTTCTCTTATGAAGGGATCTACCCTTTGGATTGCTATGGAGTACATGGCGGCCGGGTCTTTGAAGGAATTGCTGGATGTCGTCGGGCCTTTTCCAGAAGAATCAATCGCTACCGTTCTGAAAGCCCTGTTCAAAGGACTAGATTACGTTCACAAAGGGCACAAGTTGCATCGCGACATAAAGGCGGCCAATATACTTCTCTCTGAGAACGGAGACGTAAAGCTTGCCGATTTCGGCGTTGCCGGACAAATGACAGGGACCGTCCGACAACGAAATACCTTTGTCGGGTCGCCCTTTTGGATGGCACCAGAGGTAATACAGGAGAGTTTGTATGACGAGAAAGCCGATATCTGGTCAGCTGGCATCACCGGGATGGAACTCGCAAATGGGATCCCACCGTATGCCACAGAGCACCCATATCGCGCCTTATTTCTAATCCCGAAGAGCGAACCACCTCGGCTTGATGGGCACCAGTTTTCGCGGTCTTGCAAAGACTTTATATCATTGTGTCTAAAGAAGAACCCAGTAGAGCGACCAAGTGCGGATCAATTGTTGGGGCATCCGTTCTTGAGAAAAGCCAGGACGTCGTCAATAAAGGAGCTTCTAAAGAAGAAGCATCAAGCGACTAGTGTAGAACAGACCGAGAAGGTAATACTTGGTGGCAACTCAATTGGATCATCTAATGGAACGTTTCGGCGGCGTGGCTCAGGGGCGAATTCTTCGGTAGACGCACAAGAGAATCCGCGGTTATGGGAATTTGACTTCGGGTCTCTGAACGACTCCCAAACAGACGGTAAGGACAGCGAGAAAGCCCCACAAGAAACCTCGGGGAATTCAGAAACGAAACAAACGGAGGGAAACGTAGAGCAGGTCACTCCAATACCGGGCAGCAGTGATGAAAACGGGGAACAAGATGAAAGCAGGAAACCGCGAGAATATGTTAATACGAACGGCGAAGTACCTGCCCAACCTCCGATTGCACCAGAAAATGAGGTTTTATCGCAGCTAATCTTACCAGTGATTTCACAAATTCGGGCAGATGTGGGTACAACCGGGTTGTACAACCAGTCTCTCATGGCAAGTTTAGGGGCACTAGAGGTAGCTTTCGTAGACGCAGAAAGCGCCAGACCTGGTGTGTCTACTGCTTTGTTCGAGTCTTTGCTTGTAGAGGGACTGAAATCGCCATCACCGAAGATTCGAGCTTTGTTATTGAAATGCTTCCAAGCGAATGGAACTAAGAAAGTGTAGATAGACCCCCTAGATACCTCGTGTTGGTAGTAAATTGAATCGGAGTTTTCGTTCCGCGTCTGCGTTCAATGCCTGGAACAGTTGCTTTGACATGGTAGACATGGCCATGTGAGTAGTTGACCAGAGTCCGACCGCTACTGACAAGGCAGCACCTAAGTTTTAAGGCCAACAGCGGATTCGGGCGTGCGCGTGACTGACCGAAAACCTACAAGGACTGCTGGAAGAGGACACATCTACAAGCGTCAAAAAGCACGGACGGTGCTCTACAGAGGTGTGTTTGAATCAATACACACCCGATAAGAAGTGTTCCAAGGACCTTGCGACGCCACCTGTGAAGCCATGAGAACAGAGGGCTGGAGGCGGTCCGCACCCGATATCCTCGGCAAAGGCGCAGTGTACCACCAGGGCGAGCGACATCCCATCGACTGCAGAAAGCAGGAGGTCAGTCAAGCTCTGCCTCGGCAGCACAGCACACAACCCGTTAATCTTCGACACAAAAAAATTCTCGACGAAGCTTTCATCCCGCCTCTGCAATGAGAAGCGGTAAACCACGCGCGATGCTTAGTGTCGGCGGTAACCTAGTCAGCTATCTACGTGACGCATTGAAGACGAGAGCCGGCGGGCCTCGCGCCGCAGCCCGTCACTGATGAGGGGCAGCTGACGACGAGGCGCGCAGGCGCCGCTCATGGCCAAACGGTACCGTCATCGCCTCTGGGTCAAGAGAACGCTGGGGACCACGGCTGAGGCGGGACGTTGTTGGGAACTTAGCCGGCCAAATCCGTCGGGCGGGCGCCGACGTCGTCTTTATATAGTAAGAAGGGCAGGCTGTGGCTCAAATTGTGAACGGGATTTTGAGTACTGTACACGTGTCATGATCCTTCCAAATTTAAAAAACCGGCAGGAAAATCAAAATTCTGTAAACCCTAAATACTGTAACGCGGCGGGATACCAGTTGCGACGGCAACGGCAACCATTTACAGTAGGATAAGCGTGATGGTCGGTCCGAAACACTGAAGGGTCGGGGGACACCACATAGCGAAGCCCAAGGCATGAAGCTATTAACTCCTTTCATCCCAATGCCTGCAAATATTGTTCGCCACATCAGAAAAAGTCAATGAAGATGAGCGCTAAATCGGTTGGTTCCGGCTCTGCGAGCCAGAATCAGGAGGGCTGGTACAATGAAGGGCTTCTGTGAGCAGAAGATTGCATGCTTCTTTGTGCTTCTTTTGCTCTCAACGTCGAGCGAATGCGGGTTTCAATGTGCAGTATTGTACATGTACTGTACCACGACGTCCCATCCGTTCATTAGAAACAATCAATGGCTCCTTGAAAAAGTTCCACGTGTAAGAAATACTGTATGCCAAAATGATAAATGCCCATAAACGTTCGCAGCGTGCATTTCGAAGGCGAAGCCTTCGTCAGATACTGTAGATGAAAAAAGGTACTTTTTTTAAAATTAATTCCCCTCGACGTGAATTCATGGGATGTTGGACAATAGTCGTCTCCTACACTTCAACACCATCCCGGGTCTCCAATTCTGTTTATTTGCAGACTCGCACCCTCACCACAACCCCCAGATTGCCCAGCATATCCGGGACAACCTTTTCAAACGGCTGGAAGCTAGGACATGACTTGCTTCCCATCTTCGTAGCTTTTTCATCGCTCTCCCCGCCTTTGAAGTAGCAGCAGAGGACAAAACTACCACCACAGCAACTCATCGCGCTATGTCTCCGGAAGCGCTATCTCGCTTTTTCCTGTGTATCGCCGTCATTCTTTGCACGCTGTCCTCTGGCGAAGAGACCTCGCGCGCCGCGACGTCCGCGGGAACAGACGGCGGTTCCCAGTCATCCTCTGACAAAGTCTTCCTCCGCTCGATTACGGCGCTGACTTTCTCCGAGAACGGCCGCACAAGCTCCCGCTCCGGGCCTGGTCGCTCCGAGCTTGCATGTGTCGGCGGTTCAGCGTCTGGCTTGTGGTTGTTCTCAAACTACTTTCCACATCAAGTCCAATGTAAAAACATTGGATGGGATGGCGCAAGTATCCAGTGGGCTTGCGAGGGACACCTCGATGATTACGTCGAGTTTGGTCCCGATACACAAGTCAAATGTCAGCCGTATGACAGGGACAACGCTAGCGATGGCTACGTCCTGAGAGACAGCTGCAGGCTTGAATATACCCTCAACTTTTCAACCTTTCATGTCTCCTTCGTTCACGTTGTTTATGGTACGTGTATTTATGGGCATGCCGCGCACGCTGCGATGCTTTATTATTTTTCTACTAACAAAGTCTTCGCTTGATTATCCGTTTTTGCCTGCGCGATGAGGAGCAGGTTCTATTCTCACCCTGGCGCTGCTGTGGTTCTATTATCAAACCAGGTTTTTCGTTCACAGATTGTGAGTTGCTTTTCAATTTTCGGCTTCGTTGAGTGTTCACGCTCATATAACAAGCAAAGACATCTGTAAGACTGACTATTTCTACGTGATGCTTCCATACCTGCGTCGTTTCCGGTCGTCAATGTTACTTTTAAAACAGCTTCAAGCGACGCCAAGAAGAGATAGACAAGAAGAACGCAGAAAAGGAGCACAACCCATAACTTGACTACTTCGCTTTTCGCAGGGGTTCAATACCAGTTCGAAAGAAGGTGAACAATGTGAAGAATGCTTGATGTGGCCGCGGCCGTGTCCTTGCCACACCTCTGAAGACGGAGAAAGCCCGTCTACGAAGATACTTCGCCGCGCCGTGGCACCGATGTGTGCATAGCAAATAATGTTCAAAGCTGGCTGTACGCTGGCTACTTGCGAAGGGCTAGCAAGTGAAGGCATGGTTGGGTACCGTTTTATCATGTGGGAATTGGAGATGCTAGTGTCTGAGTGACACATGTACTCATGTGAGGACTTTCGTCTCATATGAGGTCACTTTTCAACTTATTTTTTCTCGACTTGTGCTTGCTCGACAAAAAGGAAAAAGCTATGCTCGCCACCGCAGTTGACTTCTGCGTTGCGGAAGAGTGGAGTTTTGTGAGATCTGCACGTCTTTCCAGCCATTTTTAGAATGTCTAAAAGAGAAGCCTTTTTGACAAACCTCAGAACGTTATGTGTTGATATCTTCGAAACCAAAACGCTTGTTTAAAAGGTCAACTTGGCGTAGCCGGATGTTGGTTCTTAACCTTTCTGTGCATTCACAACTGGTATCCCATTGTTTTGCAAGATGTTATTGCCGAGGGCATAAACGTTAAAGAAATGGTGTCCAAACTGACTTTATAAAGTTTCGATTTAATGTATATATTTTTGCAAAAAAATGGCCTCATGGGCATGGCCTCATATGAGGACATGTCTGACCTCATGTGAGGCAAACTGCATGTCACTCAGACACTAGTGTCTATTCGACCAGTGTCCTCATATGAGGACTGGCGCCTCATATGAGTACAGTATTTAAACAGTTCCCGCCACTTGCTGGTTGGCGGGAAACCCCAACCGATACTCTCTCCTATTCCAAACACCCATCGTTGGTGCTGGACAGGCAGGATTCTCCTTATAAAACTCCCATTTTGTTCCGAACACAAGATGTTTCTCAAACTACCACCCATTTTCATATCACTTTGCGATTCCACTCTCACCATGGCTCCCAAGGACATGCACTTGGTTCCAAATGCTACCGTCCACGCTAAGGCCAATCGCGTTGTGGAAGGCATTCTGTGCAGACAATTCTATGGATATATGTGGAAAACTAAGGAAGTGCTAGGCACTGTGATCAGCACAGAGACGAAAAAGCCAAATCTCAAGACCCAAACGTTTGCCAAGGGTTCATGGGAGCTACCATCTGGAAACGTAATAAAAGCCGTGCTTCTCCGGCACGTACGAGCTGTTACTCCAGCCCCCCAGGCACTGACGGCCAAATTATACATCATGCACGTCACGAGACTGCCGATGATATTGATTTCGCACGGGCCCATCTGAAGCACCGCATGCACAACCCTCGTCTTGTGACGTACTTCCTCCCGCTGCAGCACAGGGCCATGTCATGGAGCAAACAGCATGTCATGGCCAGATATGGTCCTCCCACGAAGAAGACGGTCATGTCAACGGCATTGTCCGGGCGAAAAGATGGGAAATGAAGTTACCAGATGGCAGTACAGTATCTGAAGGTAGTGAATGGCGTGAGAGAAACGTCTTGGAATACTTCTTTATGACGTTCCCAATGGAGTATCTGCCTAAAATTGTACAGCTTACATCAGAAAGCTTGGCAAGTGCAGGTGAAAAGGCTAAAACTGCCTCCGAGCTCCACCAATGTTTCGGAGTTGTCATACTTATGACAGGATTTGAAGTGTGTGGCTCTCGACGTTTCTTGCGGGAGACACAACCGGTCAGAAAATATCTCCCAACCCCCAATTGCAGCTCTATAATGCCCCGGAGGTGGTTTTGATGCACTTTTTGCAAATTTTAAATTTAGTAAGGGGCCAATAAGAAGCGCCGTTACAGAAGACGCACCTAAACGTTAGGGCATGATTTCAGACTTTGCAGAAGCCATCAACAACCACCATGTGCAGTTCTTCGTGCCATCGGAAACCATCTGCATCGACGAATCTATCTCGGGGTGGTATGGATTGGGGGCACTGGTTTGATATTGGATTGCCCCATTATGTGGCTCCGGACCGCAAACCCGTGGCAGGTTGCGAAATACAGAATGCAGCGTGCGGATCAAGTGGATTTATGCTAAGATTGGAACCGGTAATGTGTGCAGACGATACCGCAAGAAAAACGTTTGAAGGGACCACAAATCATGGGAGGGCTGTTATTTGGAGGCTTAGAGAGCCTTGGACCGGATCAAGACGCATGGTTGTCGCCGATTTGTATTTTGCCTCTGTAGAGACAGCTGAGCAACTGATGAAGACAGGGCTGAGATCTACGGGTGTCGTCAAGACTGCTACAAAGCGGTTTCCCATGTCTGAACTCGGACGTACTGAGCTGACAGGGCGAGGGGATACTGTTTGTTTGCAGATTACAATTGAACCAGCTAGTACTGTGCTGCTTGGTTTATGCTGGGTCGACAGAGCTCGACGATATTTCGTATCGACTGCTGGCTCAATGCGCCCTGGTGCGCCTTACGGACGTGTAAGGTGGAGACAAGAGAGTGATGGTCTTCGTCGGGTCCACATTGAAGTTAGGCAGCCTCAACTGGTTGAGCACTACTACAGTGCGAGCTCGGCAATGGACAGACATAATCGCTGTAGGCAGGATGATTTAGGTATGGAGCGAACAGTGGATGTCAAGGACTGGCACAAGCGTGTCAACTTGACACTTTTGTCAATCTGCGTGGTGGACTCCTAGCTTCACTATAAAAGTGGAATTGGTGCCAAAGGGCACATGCCTCAGCATGTGCTCTACGCAAAATTGGCTGAAGGACTTGTGGACAATGTGTCTGGAACTACTGCTTGTCTAAGAGTTTCAAGCAGTAATTTCATTGGAAATGAAGGCTTCATACCCTCCAGTGCAGTCAGAGAAGACCTATCACCGACGAAAAGGCGCTGTTTGTGTTTTAGAAAGGTTAGCAACGCAGTGTATCAAGGCCGGTTCTCTGTGTGCCAGCAGAAATCAAAGTTTGTCTGCTCTAGCTGTAAGGACGACAAGAACCGAGACATTTTCTTGTGCCACAGTCAAACTGGGCGTTGTGGTACAATTGCACACCGCGACCCCCGGTGGGAGATGAGAACCGTCGGGACGGGCGGTTACTACTGTAGTAATCGTGCACGCGCCCTCTGAAAGCACAGTAGTACCTCCTCCCCGGCGTACACGTGACACAACCGTTGGCGCCGGTCGTGGCCACGGGCACACGTGTGCGACCCGTCCGGTAAGTAATTAGCAATTAGTGGTTAATGGTACAAATTAGCCAATTTAGTACAGTAGCTGGTATACAGTATGTAACAGCTACTGTAGCGGGACAGGTGTCCTGGCGTCCCACTTAGGGGTTAAGACCGGGGGCACCTGCCCCGTTCCAGTAAACGGAGGCAGACTCGCCTCCCCTCCCTTTACGGCTTTATGCTAACTCCGTCTGGTTTTACCTCTAAGTCTCAGGCTTCTAACCCGTGACCGGCCGTCCGGATCTAACACCACCGACCGGCTGCGCATCACCGGCCACGTGAGCCTTCCCTCTTTTCGAGTCGTTCCGTACGGTTTGCGCTCGCGTGGGTTACCCAGCGTCGCGCGCTCCCTTACCTCTAACCCCCCTCGTTCCGAGTGGTCGGGACGAAGGTAGTTATACCACATTTTGGTACTCTTGTGGAGGGAATAACTACAGAGGTTGAGCCCGCAATGGATCGCCAGCGCGAGCAACTACCGATCGGATTGAAAGAGGTCGAAAATCACCGCGTCGATCGCCAGTGATCATCGACGATGAACCGTGCCGATTCCGCCGGATAAGATACCGCCTCCGGGCGAGCAAGTACCCGCAGTGGCAGAGGCGCACAGCGACCCCGGATCGACAATCCGGAAGCCCTGCTACGCCCGCCGTCTACCAGGGGCCAGAAGACCCTTTCCGTTTCGGACACCGCCGCCGGGCTACCGGCTGATGGGGGAAACCGCGTACAAGTACTGTACGACGCGTTACTCCCGCGACTACAAACCTGGATGGAGGATTTCCTCGCTGAGGAACTACCTCAGGTCGTCCAGGTTTGCCTCGAACGAACGACACCAAGACTGGTGGCGGAGCATGCGGACACCGCGCTCCGCGCCCTGCTGGACGAGAAGATCGCCCCTCTCGTACGCGACGAGGTGATGGCAGCGCTCGCCGCGGAGGAGGACGAATCCCCGACCGCGTTGGCTCAAAAGGGAGCTATTCGCTCCGCCGTGGCCATCCGTCTGGCCACGACATTCACCGAAACAGGAGGCGCGGTACCGCCGCCGGCGCCGCGCCGTGAAACCGTTCCGGACTCAAGCTTTCATATCGCTGATCCGATCAGCGCCGTACCCGGGATTGATAGCATGGGCCCTCACCCGGAAGGCAGAGCCATCTATCTCCCAACCGTTCACGGTGCTACAGGGAGGACCACAGAAAATGTCCTCCCCATACTCGCCGGTACGGGCGACCCCCGCGGGACAGACAACCGCCTGGGGCTCCCCGAGACAGAGAATCGGGACCCGTACCGGTTGAGCAGAAGACGTGCACCCGGCACGCACAGGATCGAAGCGGAATACACCCAGTCTTCCGACGCAGAAGACCCCCGTCACAGGACGGATGAAGACCGCGAGGAACGCCGCTGGCGATACCGCCATAACCGCGAGGCACGCCACGGGCGATACCGCGATGCCGGAGGGGGTGCATACCCCTCCGATGATGACCCATCCGGTTCGGAAGACTCTCGTAGGCGGGGCCACAGGGCACGCCGCGATAGAAGCCGAGACCGGCACCGGCACGACCCGTCCGACTCGGAAGACTACCACACCGAGTCGGATGAGGAGCGTCGTCGCTCGAGCAGACACCGCCGGGCTGCCCCGAAGAGCGACGAGCGACGGCCCACGGTAATCAGGCCCCTCAATGACCTGTTTACCAAGGCCGTCAACTACAAGACCTACCGCCTGGATCGGCGTAGCTCGCGCTACGACTCTACGCGGCACATAAACCGTTACCGGAAGAAACTGGACGTGCAGATGAGGTCCCACACGTTCAGTGGTCAAGATCCGATTGCGGTATTGGGATTCCCCACACGCCTCAAGATGGCGTGCGACCACAACGGGATCACCGAGGGAGCCGCCGTGTGGTGCGTCCAATTCTACCTCACCGGTCAGGCTCATGCCCTACTCCAGTCCCGTCTCAATGGAAATACCATGGCGGTTGACGTGGAGCGGTGCGAACTGCTCAGGACGTACCCGCAGGTCGTCAACTTTTTGTTGCGTACCTATGCGACCGATGAGGTAATTTCCGAAGCGGTTGGTGACGTGACCTCCTTCCGTCAAAGTTCGAACATGACGGAGGAGGTCTACAGTAACCACCTCTGGGACAAGGCCCTCCGATGGGGTACGTTATTCTCCGACCGGCGGTTGAAGTCCCTATTCGTCGAGGGGTTACTTCCCGCCACGTGCGCGCAGGTCCGCAATTACCTCGCTACGCACCCGGATGTGGATTACCAATCCGTGGCTCGATACGCGCAAGCGATCGGGGAAACCAATCGGGCTTTCCGCCGGCAGGGGATGTCAGCCATGGCATCCCGGGAGCCGTCCGGAGCGGCCAGAAGATTCGAACGTACCGCCAGGACACGGCCCGTGCTGTCGGTTGAGTCGGCATCCGACATCCCGACAGCTGGAGGATCCGTGGCAGAAGAAATCTTGGCCGTCACGGACCACACCGCGACGCCGAGTTCGTTAAGCTCGCCGCCGACGAGTTATTACCCGTCGCCGGCAGCCTCGGCATCAGGCGCCGCCGGTCCGCCCGCCAACCCGGGGGATGTGCGCGCAGGACCGTACGGGAGGCAGGGGCAGAACCCACGGGTCCGGTTCTCCAGTGGGGGATTCCCCGGACCGCCGCCGTGTCGGTTCTGCGTTGACACTACGGACCGACAAGAGGAGTGTCCCGTCGTTGCCGATGCGGGCCTGCGGTCCAAGCTTCTGGAGGCACGAGAGGCCAACTACCAGAAGCTACGCATCCGGCAGGGCCTCCGCCCGGGATCCCCGTGTAATAATATGGATCCTTCCGGTTCGGTTTTTATCCCGTCACAGAGGGGGTGTCCACGGCAGCGGTAAAATTACAACACCACCAACCTCTCTGCGAGGGCGGCGGTTATGACTCCGGTAAACGGGCGAGTGGAATTGCGACCCCGGAGGGGATAGGGCTCAATGGGCATACGCTTCCACCAGACGGTGGAACGACCAAACTGGGGAGCGTGTGCTTCCGGCCCTCAACAATAACCCGCGCGGGACGATCTGCCTCCTTTTCCTCAGTTCTCTGCCAAGGGGTCGCTACCCCCTTTACTCTGGGGGCATACTGCCTCGCCCCTAAGTACGTCGACCTCCGGCGGCCGGGCAGTACAGTAGTGATCCACTTCTACTTTGGATCACTACAGTGGAGTACCTCTACTGTACTCCACCGGGGAGTAACCTGTACAGCGGCACACGTGGCTGTACTCCTGCCACCTGTACTCGCAGGCAGAGCGCGCACCACGTGTGCTAGCTGGGACTCCCCCAGCTGACACTCCTATTACACTAATTTCTACGCACCTACAGTAGGACCTTCTAGTCTACTGTACCCGATCGGGACGTTATACGTACGGCGGTACACGTGGCCATTCCGCCGCCACCTGTCACCCGTGGCGGTACGTGCACCCCGTGTACAAGCTGAATTATCCCCTGCCTTTCCAGTATCGTCTGATCACCCCTACGGGATCTCCCTCCGGGTCGTTACGTTTACCGACACTGGTCGGTACCCGTTCTCCCACACCCCGTTCAACAGCCAGGGGCCGTCCGCTTGGAGAAACCAGCGTCCGACGGCCCCCGCGGGCGTGAACGTGATAGAAGAGCCGCACCACGGCCCTACCGAAGACCACGTGGCGCAAGCCGCGGATGAAATCCGCGAGGACTTGCTGCTGACGGGGGAAGCCGGGGAAGACGCGTAGAAGCGACGACGTCTCTCCCCGTGCCCAGCCTCAGAAGCTTAGGCATCCCCGATCCGACTGCGCCAGTGGAAGCGCAGCCGGGTAACCGAACGGAAGTCCAGGCCATCTGCTTCTTCAAGAAGCAGAATTACAAGATCTCCGCGACGGTTGGTCAGAAGCAGGCGTTGATGGTCGCCATCACGCCAGTGCTTGACTCAGGAGCCGGCCCGAACCTCATCCATTTACGGTGTGTCGCCGAGTCGTGGCGACCATCGATAAAACCGATTCGGAGCCCAGCGCTCATCGACGCGTCAAACCGCGCGATGAAGGCACTAGGAGAAATCCCCCTGCTCGTCCGAATCGGTGAGTTTGTGGCGCGCGTCCCATTCCTGGTAGTCACGAGCCTCGCCGTGGACTGTATCCTCGGTACGACCTTCCTGGATCGCCACGTCAAGGCGATCCTCCCACCGCAACGGAAGGTCGTGTTCCACGACGCGCCACCCGTGGCGTTGGTCGGAAGAACCCCCTCGAAGCACGACCGCAAGATGGCCTCGAGGAGCCCCGCACAACAACTACCGCCGTCGGATAAACCCGAACGGAAGCAGGTGGCGTTCCCCGCCAACACACCGTCACGGAAGATCCGCCTCGTCAGAGGGGTGACAATTCCCCCGATGACGCAGGCCATGGTGAGGGTCGCCACGCCGGTGGGGGGGCTATGTTTTTTTACAGAACTCCCCAAAAACAGCGCACAAGAATTTGACCCTCATGGCACAGGGGGTCATGGATGTTGCCCCCGAAAAACCGTTCTCGGCAATGCTCAGCAATTTTGGGCACAGCTCAGTTCACATCCCGAAGCATACCGTAGTCGGACTGGCTCTTCCGTCGCCCACTCACATCCTGACCCTTGGCGACTCGGCCGCGGAAGCGGCTGAAGCTAATGAAGGGGGAGGGATATTTAAGTCCAACCTGTCAACCGCAAAGGATGACACGGAAGAAGCCGCCGACAACCGTACGGATAAGGGCGGGGCTGAACAAGCCACGCCGCCCAAGGCGCCCCTCGGGGCGGCTGGAACGGATAAACCCGAAGACACCGCTGCCCCTGAGGAGGACCCCAACGCCTGGCAGGAGGACGTCCACATCGGTGCCGAGGACGAGGAGGTACGCTCGGAGATCCTCGAGGTACTATCCGAATTTAAGGACATGTGGACCGGCCGGCTGGGAAAAATCGGGGCCACGAAGCACCGGATTGAGCTCAAGCCCGGTGCTCGCCCGATTTACCAGGCGCCTGACCGCGCTGGACCAACCGCACGGGAAAAAGAGAAAACGGAGATCGACCGCATGCTCCGGGCAGGGGTAATCGAACCCGCCACGGCCGAATGGGCAAGCCCCGTGGTATTCGTCCCTAAAAAGGATGGTACCATGCGGTTCTGTGTCGACTACAGAAAGCTCAACGCAGTCACCGTTCGGGATTCCTATCCGTTGCCGAGGATGGACGAATACATCGATTCCCTCGGCGACGCTACTGTCTTTACCACGCTGGATTGCAACAGCGGGTATTGGCAAGTAGAAATTGCCGAGGAGGACCGCGACAAGACGACGTTCGCGTCGCACTGCGGGTTGTACCGATTCCTCCGCATGCCGTTCGGTTTGAATAATGCCCCCGCTACCTTTCAGCGGGCCGTCGACATCATACTATCGCGGGTAAAATGGGAAACCGCACTGGTGTACCTGGATGATGTTATCATCTACTCCAAGACCGTAACGGAACACGTCGCGCACGTCCGCGAGGTTCTACGCCTACTGCGGGACGCGGGCGTGTCGCTGAAGCTGTCGAAGTGCGCCTTCTTCGACACCTCGGTCACCTACCTGGGACACGTGATTTGACCAGGCAGGTTGGAGGTCGACCGCCGCAACGTGGTCGCCATCAAGCGCGATCGACCTCCCCAGAACCAAACGGAATTGCGGTAATTCTTAGGAATGTGCAATGTCTACCGCCGGTTCGTGAAGGGCTTCGCGAAGATAGCCGCTCCGTTAAACCGGAAAACGGGCAAGAACCAACCTTTCGAGTTCGAAGTCCTGACCAATGAGGAATACGAGGCGTTCGTGGAACTGAAGAAGCGCCCCGTGTCTCCACCGATACTGGCCCTACCCCGTTACGGAAAGAAGTACACCCTGGATACAGACGCATGCGCGTACCAGGTCGGCTGCGCCCTGCTACAGGAGCAGCCGGACGGCGACCGTCTACCGATCGGTTACTGGAGCCGCGCTCTCACGGACGCGGAGATGAACTACACCACTACCGAGAAGGAATGCCTCGCCGTCGTGTGGAGTATTCTCACGCTTCGACCATACCTGTATGGGAATACGTTCGACTTCCGTACGGATCATGAGGCCCTCCACTGAGTTCTCAACCTGGCGGATAGCTCCGGCCGGCTAGCGCGCTGGCGCCTCCGCCTAGCCGAGTACGAATACGACGTACAGTACCGGGCGGGAATTAAACACCAACTCGCGGATGGTGTATCACGCCTCCGAGTTGACGGCGCCAGTCCCGAACCGGTTGACGACGAGGTCCCGCGTTTCGCGGTACAATGGCGAGAGGAGGAGCAAAGCCCCCGCCAGGGTACTGCACACTGGGAGATCCCCGTCAACCCAGGGAGGCCCGGGCACGCGTTCGAGGTTACACCCGAAGAACGCGACGTCTCATCCGTAACGGTGGAAGAATTCCTTCGGGAGCAGGCCGAGGACTCCTTCTGTAGGGCGGCCGCCGAAACCGTAGGGAACCCAGACTCCCGTTACGACGTGGATCGATACGGGTTCCTCGTCCGCAAGTCCCCCCTCGACGGGACTCTACAGCGGGTCGTACCTAAACGGTTGAGAGCAAAGGTACTGTACCTTGCTCGCCATCCCCGCCTAGCCGGACACCCGGGCGGTACGAGGATGTACTATACCCTCCGGCGGGAATATTATTGGCCTCATATGGCCAACGACGAATTCAGTACCGTACGGAATTGCGCGTCATGCGCTGCCACGCGGGGAACCCTGGTGAGGCACCTGAAGGATCTCAAGCTCTTCCCAGCGGCAGGACGGCTGGATTTCGTCGCAATGGACCTGCTCGGCCCTTTACCGAAGACGGCGCACGGGAATCGCCACGTGCTCGTCATGACCGACCGGTTCACCAAGCTGATGCGCAGTATCCCGTTACGGACCACCACCGCGTCGGTTGTGGCTAACGCCTTCTTGAACAACTGGGTCTACGTATACGGCGCCCCACGTTACGTGCTAACCGATAACGGACCGCAGTTTGTCGCCAAGTTCTTCGACGCGGTGTGTGCCCTCCTGGGGGTGAGGCATTACCTGATGACCGCCTATCACCCCCAGACGAATGGGCAAACCGAGCGGTTCAACCGTACCCTGGTACAGCGCCTCCGACATTATGTCGCGGAGCATCAGAGGGACTGGGACGAATACATCCAGCCCCTGACCTTCGCGTATAACACGCAGGTCCAACGGTCGACGGAGACAACCGCGTTCGACCTGATGCTGACGCGACCACCGTCCGGTTCTCCGATCCGCTACGGAGACCACAGTGGTCGTCGATCAAGACGGGTTCTCAAACCGCGTGAGCATCGACCGGATAACCCGGATGCCGCGGGGACCCCGCGGCGTCACTGCGGCCGCCCCGACCCAGCCCGCGGCGGACGGAGAACCCGAACCCGCCGCGGAGTATGTGGTCGACCATCTGGTCGGTCACCGGAAGAACCACACAGGATTCCAGTACAAGGTCCGCTGGTATGGCTACGCCCCAGCGGACGATACCTGGGAGCCCGCAGAGGGACTCCCCCAGGCCTTCATAGACCGCTTCTGGCCCACGCGGGCGGCAGCACGCCACCGCTAACACGGCACTGGGCAACCCAGCGCGGGGCGGGACGATCCCCCGGAAGACCTCCCCCGGGCGGCGGCCAATCGCCACAGACGCACGCGGAACCCCGCGCGCGTCACCGCAAACCCCGCCCCGGAAGACCCGGCGCAGGAGGGGGCGAGGTCGCCACAGACGCACGCGGAACCCCGCGCACGTCACCGCGAAACCCCGCGCCGGAAGACCCGGCGCAGGAGGGGCCAAGGTCGCCACAGAAGCACGCGGAACTCCGCGTGCGCCACCCCAAACCCCGCACCGGAATAACCGGCGCGGATGGGGGCGACTCCGCCGAGGGTCCCCTCCAGGTGACCACCACCCGTTTACGGCGCACGCGGATCCCCTGCGTGCCACCGCTCGAGCCGTACCGGATGGACCGGCGCGGAGGAAGCTGACCCGCCGGCAGGACGACCTGACGCGGCGGTGGTCAAACGGCGCGGCGCCCCGGTGCATACCCGCTGCCGAGAGACGGAACCCAGCGCGTAAATACTGTATGGGGACGACCTCGCCGGGGCTCCAGGGCACTGTGGACCACAAGTTGCGCGGGCGGCATACACCGTCCGGCACGTGTGGCCGCTGGACCACGGCGGCGGTTCAAGACCCCTCCGATCCTCGGGGAGTACCCAATCGGAGTTCGTCAATGCGCTGAAAAGGCCACCCGTCGCGGGGCGGTAAAATCCGGCCTAAATTACCTACCGGACGGATGCCCTCCGGTGTCGCGGGGGTAGCTGGGGGACCCTTCCCGCGACCACTTTGTACACTCACCGCGCGGAGTTTCGCCGGCATGAGCCAGAGGGTAACCCGGCCGCCATGATGACGACCGGCGCGGAGAGACTACAGTACCGAGCGGGAAGGGCAGTGAAGGAGAGGAAGAAGAAGGAGAACAGGGGGCAATTTACTGGAATGGATGAGACCTGGTCCCCGGAGGCGGTTCGCTACTCTCCCCGCCTCCCCCACTGGCATCACTCACGGCGTTGGCGCTTGGCAGAGGGCTCCGCTCCCCGCACCGCCACGCTGGCGGGATCAGCATCGACTGCTCCGTACGGTGTCTTCGCGGACACCTGCTCGCTCAAGACGGCGAGGTGGTCCTGTGCCGCACGGATCCGCGCCATCGTCTCACTGCGGAGGAGATCCTCGCCGGTGTCGCGTTGGCGGATGGCGAACTGCAAGCCGGCCACCCGCGCCCTGAGCTGAGTCGCCTCGACCAGCCAGGCGCGCGCGGACTCCAAAGCCGCCGCAGGGGTGGTCGGTGCAGGGACACCGGCGTAGCCGCACTCCATCTGCAGAGCGCGCAGGGCAGCCTGCGCGTCCGGGACCAAGACGGGGGCTTCGTTCGCTGGCGCCACAGTCGGGGCTCCATCGGCCGCCACCGAGGGGGTCTGCGTCCCGGTCCCGGTCATTTCGCTGACGGGGAAGACGGCGGAGCCCGGAACCGATCCGGTAGCTACCGCAGGGAGGTTATCCCCCGCGGGCTCGACAGTAGGAACCTCGCGAGGGGCCCCCACCGGGGCGGGGTCCGTGACCGGCACTTCCATGGCCGGCGTTTCCGTGGCCGGCGGTGGCGAATCCGCAGTGATCGCGTCGCCCACCCTAGGAGGCGTCGAGGGACCGACTGGAAGGCCCTCTCCGAGGGCGGTGTCACCCGGCATCGGTAGAACCGGCGGGGTCGACACGGGCAGAGACTCCACGGACGGTTCGGCGGGAGTCCCGGCGGAGGCAACCGCGGCGCCCCACCCGTCACCGGAGGCGATGGCCGCACCGTACGACGGCGACCCGTCGTCCGGCAGGGGGTCGTACCAGTTGTCGGCCTCCGCCGACGTACCATCCCAATGCGGCATCCGCAAGGAGCAGCCGCGGGCCCAACTGTACCACACCAAGTCTCCGCGCTCTTGAAGAGACCAGTCCAACCGTTCGGAAAATTCGAGGATGGCCTCTGCGCCAACCGCGTCGAACGACGTCCCCTCGAGGATGGCGGCCACCCCGACCGATCGGATGAGCTGCAGAAGCCCCGCAGATAACCGGAAGAGAGAGCCTCGCTCGCTGGGTTCGTTCCCGTTCCGGCTGGCTAGGCGAGGGTCCGGACACCTTGTGAAGAACAGGAGGCCGTCCCGTGCGGCGTGTAGGAAACCTAGCAACGCCAGGACGGCCCACTCCGAGAGCAAGATGGCGTCGATCAGTCGACGCATCCCGGGCGTCGCCTCTCGCCCGAAGGAACCGTCCTGCATCCACCGCGCTGCGGCATACGCCAGCACGCTGGGGGTGGGGATGCAGAGGTACTGTGGAGTTTCCAGATTGCTCCAACCGTCCGGTAAGGCTGGGTATAGCCGCCCCCTAGCGAATGTGGGCACGGCGAAGAATTCCGTCGTGTGCCACATGTGGAAGTAGGCATCGGCGCGGCGACACCGCAACCGGCTCTCCTTGGCGGAATTCTCGCCCCACCGCACACGGTCGGCCACACTGTACCACCGGTCGAACGGGCGGGGGAATGCCAACAACTGCACGAGGGCTTAGCATCCACGTCCCCGCCGAACCTCTCGAAGAGGTCGAACAACTGCGAATGGTACTGGTCCTCACCCGCACAGCGGATGTACAGAAGATCCAAACGGGAATCCGCCATTACGCGATGGGGCACGTGGACCCAGCGGGTCCTCCAAGCGGCCGAGCGGTTGTCTTGGCGGATTCGTCCGCGAGGGGAGGGCGTGCGGATACCCCGCCGCCTGGGGATGGCCCCAACCGAGCGGCATCGGGGAAGGCCGTTCCGATGTAAGCCTCGACGGACATCGGCGGCTGCGCGTGTGAGGGGTTGCTACCACCCCGGGGAATCCGGTGGTCTAATTCGGCCCCGGGCAATAAACTCCGAACGGCACGAACACCCGTCCGGAGCCAGCCGGATGGCGGAGCCTCTGTCGCCGGAGGTGTGGTCGCGTACGGGTCCAGCGGTACTGGGCGGTTGCCCGCTCCGGCCGCCGCCTGCCCCGTGGCTACAACCCAGTCGGGGGACCGTCTCAGTACGGTTGTCTCGCCGACTTGGGGAGCCGGGGCTGAACGCAGAGGGCGCGGCAGGGGACCCTGGACGGCGGGAAGGCCGCGCGAGGGAAGAACCCCCGCGCCCGAAGCCCGCACCCGCGGGGCTGCGATGCTCGCTGTAGTATTATGACCGGCGCGAGCGCGCGGAGGTCATCGGACGGCCGTATACGGTATACACGTGGGCGGCTGTGCCCACGTGTAGCGAGCGCGCGCGCATGCCGAGCGGTCGTCATCTGGCGTACGTGTACAGTAGTGCACGTGTCGTCCGAGCGGTAGTCTACGCGTGTTACGTGTGCGCGTTAGCACACGTGTCGTCCGTGCCGTAGTCTGTAAGCAACACGCGTGTACAGTAGTGCACACGTGTAGTAGAAGCGTCCGTGCCGTAGTAGCAATTATGGCGCTAGTTTTTTAATTGTGTACAGTACCCGGCACGCACTAGGCGGCAGGTACTGTACTACTGTACTGGGACAGGTGTCCGAGGCGTCCCTCTGCGGGGTTAAGACCTGGCACCTGTCCCCACCAGTAAACGGGGGCAAGCTCGCCCCCGTCCCTTTTGCGCCTACGTACGTCCGTTTTCGGTTGTCTGTCGCGCGCGCTGGCTTCTAACCCGTTACCGGTCGCTCCCATTCACGCACCACGGGGCGACTGCGCGTAACCGGCCAGTGAGCCACTCCCTTTTCGCGAGCTCGTCCGATCGGTTCAATTAGCGCGTGGCGTCCGCGCCGCGTGCTCCCTCGCTAAAGCCTCCGCCTCTCACCCAACCCAGGGCGGAGAGGAGTTATCCCACATTTGGTACTCTTGTGGAGGGGAAAACTCTCGAGGTTGAGCCGCACGCGTGGTCGCTCGATCGCGCGCAGAACCGTACAGACGGAAAAGGTTGAGAAATCACCGCGTCGATTGCGAAGCGTATTCGACGATGAACGGACCGGATCAAGGGAAAGACTCCGCCTCCGGGCGTCTGAGCACCGGCAGTGGCAGTGGTGCACCGCGCGCCCGGGTGGAGAACCCGGAAGCCCTGCTGCGACCGCCACCGCGACCGGGCCGCACGCGAGCGTCCGCATCGGATGTTACCCCGGCCGCGTCGGCAGGCACTGAGAATCGCGTCCAATGGATGGTCGACGCGATTCAGCCGCGCATCCAGGCCTGGGTCGAGGAGTTCCTCGCTACGGAACTCCCCCAGGAAGCGCGCGTATGCCTCGACCGAACGGTGCCCGCGCTCGTGGACGCGCACGTACGCAGCGCGATACCACCGCTTTTGGACGAACTTCTACCCGCTCAAGTCCAATGCGAGGTGGTGACCGCGCTCACCACTGTGGATGAAGAATCCCCGTCCGGCACGGCTCTAAAGGGAGCCATCAGCTCCGCCGTGGCCAATCGTCCGGCCACGACCTTCGCCGGAGCAGGAGTCGACGCACGCGAGCAGCGCGACTCAACCGCTCCGGATCCTACGCTAACGCACGCTGAACCGATCGGCGCCGCACCAGGGATCGGTACAATGCCCCCTCACCCGGAGGGTAAGACCATTTACCTCCCACCAATTTATGGTGCTACAGGAGGGACCACAGAAAATGGCCCTCCTGTACTCGCCGATACGGCTGGCCCCCGCGGGACAGAAAACCGCCTGGGGCGCTTCGCGACAGAAAAGCGACAGCCGTATCGGTCGAGCAGAAGAAGCGCACCCGGCGCTCAAGGCTACACCTCGGAGGGTACAGAAAACCCCTCCAAGGAAGAAGACACAAGACGTCGCCACAGGGCGACGCGCAAGAACCGCGACGGACGCTACGCGCGATACTGCGATGCCGGAGGGGTCGGTTACCCCTCAGATGATAACTGCGAAGGACGCTATACGCGATACCGCGATGCCGGAGGGGTCGGTTACCCCTCCGATGATAACCGCGAAGGACGCTATACGCGATACCGCGATGCCGGAGGAGGTGGATACCCCTCCGATGACGAGGACACCGAGTCGGACGGATCGCGCAGAGGCCACCGCAGAGGCCGCAATGCGCGCAGCCGACGTCGGTTCCGGCGGGGGCAGAGACCGCCGGTCTGCCCCGAGGCGGGATCCGAGACGGTTGCCGGTGCTCAGACAGCTGAACGACCTGTTCACCAAGGCCGTCGACTACTGCACGTATAGGCTGGAAAATCGCAGCGCGCGCTACGACGCGAGTACCGCGCGGCGAGTTAACCGATATCGGAAGAAGTTGGACGTCCAGCTCAAAACCCACACATTCCGTGGTCAAGATCCAATCGCGGTGCTAAGATTTCTCGCGCGCTTCAAGATGGCCTGCGACCACAATGGGGTCAGCGAAGGCGCGGCCGTATGGTGTTTCCAGTTCTATGTGACTGGGTAGGCTCACGCCTTGCTCCGGTCCAG
>NW_005178929.1:180961-195337 GCF_000350225.1 Chondrus crispus
AGATTCACGCGCAACGCGCGGACAAGGCCCGTGCTGTCGGTCGAGTCCCTATTTGAACTCCCGACAGCGCGCGGAACCGAAACGGAGGAGATACTGGCGGTGGCGGACCAGTCGGTGACGCAGAGCTCGCTTAGCTCGCCGCCGACTAGCTACCATCCGTCACCGGCCTCGTCCTCGGCGGGCGCACCGATGGCGCCCGCCCAACATGGTGACGCGCGCGCATATCCGTACGGAAGGCCAGTACAGAACCAGCGGGTCCGGTTCTTCAACCAAGGATTACCTGGACCCCCGCCGTGTCGGTTCTGTCTGGACCTAACCCACTGACAGGAGCAATGTCCTGTGGTGGCGGATAGCGCGCTGCGTTCGAAGCTTTTGCAGGCCCGCGAGGCCAATTATCAAAAGCTTCGGATCCGTCAAGGTCTCCGCCCAGGTTCGCCGTTCGAGCGTCAACCGCCGACCGCGTGGCGAAATTCGCGTGCGCAGGCTCCCACGGGCATCAACGTGGTCGAGCCGCGCGAGACCGTCCAATCGGAAGAACCCGCGTTACCGCTGACGGACGAGGGGCCCGAGGACCTTGGGTTGACGGGGGAAGCCGGGGAGGACGCGTAGAGGCGTCGACGATCCTCCCCGTGCCAAGCCTCAATAAACAAGGCACCCCGTCGACCGCTTCGGTACGCGCGCAATCGCAGAGCCGAACGGACGAAGCGGCAATTTGCTTCTTCAAGAAGCAAAATTACAAGGTCACCGCAACGGTCGGACAACGACGCGCGATGATGCGCGCCATCACGCCGGTTCTAGATTCGGGCGCCGGCCCGAATCTAATCCACCTACGCTGTGTGGCAGAACCGTGGCGCGCTGCCATCCAGTCCGCGCGGAGCCCGCCGCTCATCGACGCTTCGAATAGGTCGATGAAGGCCCTCGGCGAGCTCAAGCTGTACGTCCCGATTGGTGAGTTCGTCGCGCGCGTACCGTTCTTGGTCGTCACCAACCTCGCGGTGGACTTTATCCTCGGAACCACGTTCCTGGATCGCCACGTGAAGGCGATCCTGCCACCGCAGAGGAAGGTGCTGTTCCATCATGCGCCGTCCGTAGCGCTGACGGGAGTCACACCCTCGAGGCACGACCGCAAGATGGCCTCGAGGGGACCGTCGCAGCAGCTCCCGCAGGAGGAAAATTCGGCCGACCGGAAGCGCGCGCAGTTCCCGACGAACGTACCGTCACGAAAAATTCGCGTGGTCGAGGGGGTGACGATACCCCCGATGACCCAAGCGATGGTACGCGTCGCAACACCGGTTGGGGGGCTTTGCTTCCGGCAAAACCACCCCAAAACGGCGCATAAGAATTTATGCCTGATGGCCCAGGGGGTCATGGACCTCCTCCCGGGCGAGCCGTTTACGGTGCTCGTTAGCAACTTCGGAAGCCGCGCGGCCCACGTCCCCAAGCATACTGTTGTTGGTCTCGCGTTGCCTTCCCCCACATACATCCTGACACTTGGCGTGCCGGTCCCCGGAGAGGCCGACGCTAAGGAAGGGGGAGGGAACAAAAATAATTCCTCGACCGCTACGGAGGAACAGGCGCGACGCGAACAACCAGTTACGGACGATGGCAGAAGAAAATCCTCCACCGCTACGGAAGGATACGCGCGTCGCAAAGAACCCGCTACGGACGAAAGCAGGATTAATTCCCCACCCGCGGGGGAATGTGCGCGACGAGAAGGACCCGTTACGGACGATGGCAGAATTAAATCCACCACCGCTACGGGAGGAGGCGCGCGACGCGAAGAACCGGAAACGGACGACGCCCACAGTGGCAATCCCGCTAACGCGGATGAGCGGACCGATACGGACGCGGAGAAGACCCGCTCGTGGGAAGAAGACGTCCATATTGGTGCAGAAGACAGTACCGTCCGGTCGGAAATTATGGACATGCTGTCCGAGTTCAAGGACATGTGGTCCGGCCACTTGGGTAAGATCGATGCTACGAAGCATCGCATCGAGCTGAAGCCCGGTGCGAAGCCGATCTACCAAGCACCCTACCGAGCCGGACCCATCGCGCGCGAGAAGGAGAAGAAGGAAATCGACCGCATGCTGCGCACGGGAGTCATCGAACCGACATCGGCCGAGTGGGCGAGCCCCGTGGTCTTCGTCCCTAAAAAGGACGGGACCATGCGGTTCTGCGTGGACTATTGCAAGCTAAACGCCGTTACGGTTCGCGACTCCTACCTACTACCGCGCATGGACGAATGTATCGACTCGCTCGGCGATGCCACTGTCTCTACCACGCTAGACTGTAATAGCGGGTATTGGCAGGTGGAGATCGCCGAGGAGGACCGCGACAAAACTACGTTCGCGTCGCATTCGGGCCTCTACCGCTTCCTACGCATGCCGTTCGGTCTCAAAAACGCGCCCGCGACATTTCAACGAGCGGTCGACATCATCCTGTCCCGCGTGAAATGGGAGACGGCGCTGGTCTACCTCGATGACGTCATCGTCTACTTGCGAACCGTTACGGAACATATGGCGCACGTGCGCGAGGTACTACGGCTTCTACATACTGCGGGCGTGTCGCTAAAATTGGCGAAGTGCGCGTTTTTCGACACCTCCGTAACCTATCTCGGGCACGTCATCCGTCTGGGACGGTTGGAGGTGGAGCAACGCAACGTCATCGCGATCGAGCGTGCGCGCGCCCCTACGAACCAAACGGAACTGTGATCCTTTCTCGGGATGTGCAACGTTTACCGACGGTTTGTGCCAGGATTCGCGAGGATCGCCGCGCCGCTGAACAAGAAGACCGGCAAGAATCAGCCCTACGAGTTCGAGATATTAACCGATACGGAATACGCGGCGTTTGAGGAATTGAAGCGGCGCCTCGTGGCGCCGCCAATCCTCGCGCTGCCCCGCTACGGACGGAAATATACGCTGGACACCGACGCGTGCGGACACCAAGTGGGTTGCGCCCTTCTACAAGAGCAACCCGATGGAGGTACTCGACCGATCGGATATTGGAGCCGTGCGTTGACCGACGCGGAGCGCAATTATACGACTACCGAAAAGGAATGCTTGGCCGTAGTGTGGAGCATCCTCATCCTACGGCCGTACCTATACGGAAGCGCGTTCAACCTCCGCACGGATCACGAGGCCCTACGCTGGGTCCTCAATTTAGCGGACTGTTCCGGTCGGCTCGCTCGCTGGCGCCTGCGCTTGGCGGAGTACGACTACGAGGTATAGTACCGCCCAGGCGTCAAGCACCAACTCGCGGACGGCGTATCGCGCTTACGTACCGATGGAGGAGACACCAAACCGGTCGATGATGAGGTCCCGTGCTTCGCGGTCCAGTACGGTGAGGGCAGCGAGGCCCTCCTGGACAATGTGCACTGGGACCCGCCGCAAGACCGTCCGGACGGTTGTCACGCGCTCGCGATAACTCCCGAGGAACGCGACGCTGCGTCCATGTCGGTTGAGGAATTTCTACGCGAACAAGCTGAGGACGCCTTCTGTCGCTTCGCCGCGGAAACCGTCGGGACGCCGAACTCGAAGTTCGACATCGACCGTTACGGATTTCTCGTGAGGACGTCCCCGCTGGACGGAACCCTGCAGCGCGTGGTACCGGCTCGGTTGCGCCCCCGGGTACTGTACCTGGCACACCATCCGAGGTTGGCAGGTCACCCGGGAGCGACGCGTATGTACTACACCCTTCGCAGGGAGTAATACTGGCCACACATGGCCAGCGACGCGTTTTCGACCGTACAGAATTGCACCTCGTGTGCTGCGACCCGCGGGACGCTTGTCAAGAACCAAAAGGATCTCAAGCTGTTCCCCGCGGCGGGCCCCTTGGAGTTTGTCGCGATGGACCTCCTGGGGCCCCTGCCCAAGACCGCTCACGGAAACCAACACGTGTTGGTAATTACCGACCGGTTCTCCAAGCTAACACGCAGTATCCCGCTCCGGACCACAACCGCTTCGGTCGTCGCAAACGCGTTTTTAGACAACTGGGTCTACGTTTACGGAGCGCCGCGCTACGTACTAACCGACAATGGCCCCCAGTTCGCTGCGAAATTCTTCGACGCGGTATGCGCCCTCCTGGGGGTGCGGCATTATATCACGACAGCCTACCACCCCCAGTCGAATGGGCAGACCGAACGGTTCAATCGCACGCTGTTGCAACGCCTCCGGCACTACGTGGAGGAGCACCAGCGCGATTGGGACGACTACGTGCAGCCGCTGACCTTCGCGTACAATACGCAGGTCCACCGGTCGACGGAGACGACTCCGTTCGACCTGGTGTTAACGCGGCCACCGTCCGGTTTAATCCTCCCCGGTACTGTGCCGCAGGACGCGGGGACCCATCGAGAGGACCCGCGGACCCCAGTGCAGTACAAGCGCGCCACGCTGCGCAAGCTTCGCGACGCTCTCGACCGCGCTCGGACGAAATTATCCGCATCGCAAAAGCTGTACAAGGACAATTTTTACAAGAAGGTCCGCTTCCGTCCGGTCGTTGTGGCGGGCGATTTTGTCTACGTTGATCGCCCGCCCCGCCCGTTGAAAAGCGTCGAGCGACGCACACGTGCGCAAGGTACGACCGGAACGGACGAGCTCTCTGTCAAACTTCTACCAAGGACAGAGGGGCCGTTTCGCGTGCGCTCCGCTACGGACACCACGGTCCTCATCGAGCAGGACGGTGTGGAGAACCGCGTGAGCATCGACCGCGTCACAAAAAGGCCACGCGGGCCGGGGGACACTGTCACCTCGGCCATTCCATCCGCATCGGACGCACAAACCACAACGCCCCGCGCGGAATACGTCGTTGACTGCATCGTCGGACACCGTATGACCCGCGGAGGCATCGAGTACAAGGTTCGCTGGTACGGGTACGCCGCTTCCGACGATACCTACGAGCCCTCCGAGGGGCTCCCGCAACCTTTCATCGACCGATATTGGCGTACGCGCCAAGGACGGACAAGCGCGCTCGCGTAGCGCTTCTTCCGGCCTCGCATGGCCGAACCGTCAGGACGACCTCGCTCGCGCGCGTCGTGCACTGCCGCCCGCACGCGCCAAAAGGAAAAGGCAAGGAACACCGCTAATCGGCTCTGTTTACTGTGGACGAAGCCCCTAATGGGCTACGCGAAAGGGGGCGACCAACGGGTCGGGGCTCAAGAACGACGCGTGCGCTTAGCCGGCGGAGCCGCCGCGGCATCTTCGGGCGCGGGGCGCGAGGCCCCGACCGTAGCGGCAGGCATCGGCGGCGCCGCGAGACGTTGGCTGACGACCGCGAGGATGTCCTGCACGCCGCGGAGCTTCTCGTGATGCTCGACGCGCTCACGCTCCGCCGCGGTGGAGGCCTCTCGGAGCGCCGCGACGGTCGTCTCCAGCTGCTTGGCTTGGTGCATCCACTCGCGCGCCTGCAGCAGCGCCTGCTCAACCGACGAAGGAACTGTTGCCCCCTCGAAGGAGCAAGCGTACTGCAGGGCAGTGAACGCGGCCTCCTCACGGAGGCGCTCCGGGGAAGACCGGCCGGACGGTTGCGGAGCGGGAGGAGGCGGCATCGGAACGAGACGATGATCGCCTTCGGTACCGGTCACCACGCTGATGTGTGGGGGGCTTGAGGTGGGGGCCGAAATTCCCACGACACCCGGGGGTTCTCTTAACCCCTTCGGTGAGTCGCTCTGGATCGAGGCCACGCGAGCGGATCCACCGCGGGCCGGTACCGCGGTCTCGACGACGCTCCTCACCACATCGCGCGGCGGCCCGACATTGGCATCGGCAAGCAAGCCGCCCGTGTCACCCGCGTCGACCGTGTCGACTGCGCCGTCCACGTCGACCGCGACGGTCGCGTCCGCTGGACCGGGGGCCGCGCTGCCACCATCGGCACCGGTCTCTGCCTCGGCTCCGGCGGGCATCGGTAGGGTACACCGCTGGTTCCAGCTGAACCACGCGAAGTCCGGCCGGCCGCTCCAATCCATACCCTCGGTGAAGGCCAACAGCTGCGTCGCGTACGCCGCGTCAAACGCCGTACCCTCGAGGATCTCCGCGATACCGACCGAGCGGATTAAATCGATGAGCCCCGCCGAGAGGCGGAAGAGCAGGCCGCGCTCACCGAACGGTTCCTCGTGCCGCGCGATCAGCCGCGGGTCGGGACACTTTGTGAAGGACGGCAGTCCCTCGCGAGCGGCGTGCAAGAAGCACAGGAAGGCCAAGACCGCCCATTCGGAAAGCATGATAGCGTGCACCAAGACGCGCGTTCGCTCCGTTTCCGCGGATTCCGATCGGCCGAGCGGCAACCAATGCGCCGCCACGTACGCCATGACGCTCGGCGTCGGTACGCACAGGTACTCCGGCGCCTCGAACGTCGACCAGTTCGGCGGGAGCGCGGGGTACAGGCCACGCCGCGCGGCGCTGGGCACCGAGAAAAACTCGGTGCTGTGCCACATGTGGAAGAAATCGTCCACCCGGCGCCAGCGCAGCCGACTCTCGCGCGCTGCGTCCTCACCCCACCGCGCTCGGTTCGCAACGCTGTACCAGCTGTCGAAAGGCCGCGGAAAGGCCACCAAGCGGACGTCGGGCGCGAGGCCCTCGTAGCGGCGATACCGACCGAAGAGGTTCAGCAGCGAGATGTGGTACTTTTCCTCGCCCTAGCAGCGGACGTAGAGCAAGTTACTGCCCGCCGCGGCCGGCGTCCGACACGGAGCGTGACGCCACCGCGCCTTCCACGCGCCGGCGCGGTTCTCTTGCGCCACGGCACCGCGTCCGGACGGAGTCTTGATCGCGCGCACCATCGGAATGCCGCAAACCTCGCCGCGTCCAGCAAGTTCCGCTGAACGTACTTCTCGACCGTAAGCGGAGGCTTGCGGCCCGCAGCGCGTCGGCGTGCGCGCCGGCGGCGGTGGTCCATCAAGGACCCGGGACACAGCGACCGTACGGAACCGACGACGCTGCGCAGCGAGCCCGGGGTACTCGGGGCGGTGGATACCCGCCCCAGCGACGTTGTCGCTCCCCGTCCGGCCGGCGCAAGCGCTACGCTACTCGACGGCGCCGGCGCCGGGTACGGCGCCTCGGAAGCGGCCCTTGTGAGCGCCGTACCCGCAGCGGGCAGCGGCGACATGGGAGGCGGCGGCAGCTCCACGGGGAGCCCCGGGTCCGCCTCGACCATTTTTGGAGCCACGCCCGCGAGGGGCAGCGGCGAGGACTGTGTTGCTTGGGCGCCCAGCGGTGGCGAAGCGACCGGTACGGGCGAATCAATTGGCGCTTGCGCGGGCCCCGCCACTCCAGTAGACGGTTGCAGGCCGTCGCGAAGGCGTCGCCGCGGTTGGAAGGTGGGACCGACCGGCGTCGCTGCCGGAGCCCGAGGCAGGCTCAACGGCTGCCTGTACGCGCGCACAGCCGGAGTGTCGCGATGACCGTCCATCGGTTGGTTGAAGAGCCGCTGTAGGGGGATGTCGTCGTCGCTGTCGGAGGAGGTTTCGGAGTTCGCAGGGGAGTGTTGGGGAAGAATTGGGGGGTCAGTGCGGATCGCGTGGGGAGAATCGGAAGACGCGCTCTCCGAATCGGACGAACTCGCGGCGTTATATACCGCCAGCTCGCTGACGAGCCAGGGGGCATGATCGTCCACACGGAGGGGCTTCTGTTCCCGCATCATGCGCGATAGAAGGAAACGTCCGGAACGTACCCGCGCGCTCTAGTAGAGGGTCGCTACGGGGACGTAGCGAAAGCTAAGGGGGGAGGTCTGTAGTATAATGACCGGCGCGAGAGCGCGGAGGTCGCGCTCGCTACACGTGGGCGGCTGTGCCCACGTGTAGCGAGCGCACGCGCATGCCGAGCGGTCGTCATCTGGCGTACGTGTACAGTAGTGCACGTGTCGTCCGAGCGGTAGTCTACGCGTGTTACGTGTGCGCGTTAGCACACGTGTCGTCCGTGCGGTAGTCTGTAAGCAACACGCGTGTACAGTAGTGCACACGTGTAGTAGCAGCGTCCGTGCGGTAGTAGCAATTATGGCGCTAGTGTTTTAATTGTGTACAGTACCCGGCACGCACTAGGCGGCAGATACTGTACTACTGTACTGGGACAGGTGTCCGAGGCGTCCCTCTGCGGGGTTAAGACCTGGCACCCGTCCCCACCAGTAAACGGGGGCAAGCTCGCCCCCGTCCCTTTTGCGCCTACGTACGTCCGTTTTCGGTTGTCTGTCGCGCGCGCTGGCTTCTAACCCGTTACTGGTCGCTCCCGTTCACGCACCACGGGGCGACTGCGCGTAACCGGCCAGTGAGCCACTCCCTTTTCGCGAGCTCGTCCGATCGGTTCAATTAGCGCGTGGCGTCCGCGCCGCGTGCTCCCTCGCTAAAGCCTCCGCCTCTCACCCAACCCAGGGCGGAGAGGAGTTATCCCACACTCGCCGCGCGTTGACCCACGGGGCCCGCCGCCAGCGCTGGGTGAAAGGTAGGGACCGGCGTGGCTGGCGTCGTAGGGAGCGGAGCCCGAGGGGGGTGACCCCGCTGGGATGATCGGTTGTCCATGCGGGAGGAAGACAGGGGGATGAGACGAGATGTGGAAGTGGAGATAGTGGGGTGCGTGGTGTGGGGTGATGTGGGAGAAAAGGAAAGCGTGAGGGGACCCATTGCCGCGCCAGGGGATCCGACGCGGTTAAATACCAAAAACTCCATAGGCTCCCCTATGGGGTTGGCCGTAGTCCGCCCGCGCCCCCGTGGTCGGCGCGGGCTTCCCCTTTCGGATGGGACACCCTGCAAGTTGGTCATGTCAACCACCAGCCGCGACGGGGACGTGTCGCGAAGTAAGGAAGGGGGTCTGTGGTACAATTCCACACCGCGACCCCCGGTTGGAGATGAGAACCGTCGGGACGGGCGGTTACTACTGTAGTAATCGTGCACGCGCCCTCTGAAAGCACAGTAGTACCTCCTCCCGGGCGTACACGTGGCACAACCGTTGGCGTCGGTCGTGGCCACGGGCACACGTGTGCGACCCGTCCAGTAAGTAATTAGCAATTAGTGGTTAATGGTACAAATTAGCCAATTTAGTACAGTAGCTGGTATACAGTATGTAACAGCTACTGTAGCCGGACAGGTGTCCTGGCGTCCCACTTAGGGGTTAAGACCGGGGGCCCCTGCCCCGTTCCAGTAAACGGAGGCAGACTCGCCTCCCTTCCCTTTACGGCTTTTTGCTAACTCCGTCTGGTTTTACCTCTAAGTCTCAGGCTTCTAACCCATGACCGGCTGTGTGGTTATAGCACCTCTACTCAGCTGCGCGTCACCGGCCACGTGTGCCTTCCCTCTTTATGAGTTCTTCCGATCGGTCCGCGCTCGCGTGGGTACCCCGCGTCGCGCGCTCCCTCACACTAATCCCCCCTCGCTTCCGAGTAGTCGGGACGTGGGTAGTTATACCACAGGCGTCATTGCTTTAACAAACACACAGTAGCAGAGCATTATTACTAAACGATTCTACGACAAAGAGTTACAATGCGGCAAAGATTGGGACTACTGTACCCCAAAAACACCTGCTGGACCCAGGGATTAAGTCCTTAAAGACTCCTGGATAACTTAGTTATCCAGAAGTCGGGGGCTTTAGGGAGCGAGCACACAGTGCGTTAGAGCTGCAAGAATGGGATGCAGTCTTTGTTAAGGAGACCAGTACACGGAATAACTACATATACTTTCGACTGCCTCAAATGAGGCAAACGAAGCCTCATATGAGGAAAAAAGTGTGTCGAATAGACACTAGTGTCTAGCCGACAATCAAAAATCCTCAATTGAGCACACGTGCTTTCCTCATTTGAGCCGCATGTATCTGACTCCCTTTACGAGCGATGGGAAGACCCTCCCACTAAACGCAACACACACTCGTGATCCGTATGGTATCGCAGTTAATACCAGAGCGATAAATGGCAGCATCTAGTGCTCTAATTCAATATGTACAGCAAAACAGTCCCTGACTGAGCGGTTGCTGCAGAAGTAACGCTCAAAATTGCCTTGTTCCAGGCATACACTACAAACTTCTATAGACTTATGCCTCTTGCAAGACCCACATCTTCCTTGAAATGCGTAGTTGCTGTATTTGCCATTGATTTTGCGACGCTTAGAGGTCCTAACCAGGCATGGGCTCCGCATAGGTGATTTTGTAGAGTTTGATTGTTCCCCAGACCAGGAACTTGGGCTACCATTGCGCACTGTGGCGGCGTTGTCGTATTTGTTGTCGATTAAAGCCTCTGAAAGAGCCTCATAGAAGTCACCTTGTAAAAAGCTGCACTGTTCCGCATGCGAAGATTTGTAAAGCTTCCACGCGTCCACGATACAGAACCCCAGAATTCCAATATTGAGTCTCTTGTCCCATTTCTGAACGCGAATCATTCGTTCGAGCTCAAGGTCATCCTGACGGCACCTGTTGTGCTGATCAATACTTGCACAAGTATCGTAGTAGCGTTCCACGACTTTTGGCTGTCGTAGGGAAAGATGCACTCTGCGTGGACCAGTGCTGGTCTGACGCCACCGCACTCGATCGCATGGACTTCCATCGGTGCTGTTGCTGGCAGTCGCGATAAAGTATCGTCTATTCCGGCCCACCCATGCCAGTGCCATTAAAGATTTTCCTGTGTCATGTATGTCGCATCGTAGAGTAGTCTGCTGTCCCCTTCCCTCCATTTCCACCTGAATTAGATACTTCATGGGAAAGGCCCGTGTGGCAGTCTTGACCACGCCTATAAAACGCAATCCAAGCTGTAGAAGCTGTTCTGCTGACTGCACTGATGCGAAGTAGGAGTCAGCACATACCACACGGTCTGAGTATATCCAGGGGTTGACGAGGCGTTTTAGGACAGCTGTCCCATGGTTACAGCTGCCCTCGAACGCTTTTCCTGTTTCGTCCGTCGCACCAGTAACTATTTCTATTCGTAGCATAATGCCGCTCCCCCCCATGCCAGGTTCTGAACCTCACAACCATCTTCAGGCTTGCGCTCGATACTTACGAAGTGGGGCAGGCCAATTTCGATCCAATCGCCACCCAAGCCGTACCATCGTATCATAGACTCATCCAAACAAAGGTAATCGGATGGTTCTACATACCTGTACCGGTGGTCGTTAAAAGCCCTGAAAAAGTCGTTGACAAGAGCCCAGCGATGTTGCGCAGACGTCCACCCTGCCTCTGATGGCTGGGCGCTAAATGTCAGTGAGCCGAACAGGGCCTCGAAGGGGCTGCGCCCCATTACCTTCGAGAGGTAAGGACGAACAAAGTACTTGGAGGCCGATTTTGCTTCCCACAATCTCCGACGATCTCCTTTAGCATATCGAGATATTAAAATTAAAATTCCAAAAAATCGTAGAATCTCACCCGCCGATGTGCCTCTCTGATGCTTGGAAAGCAGTGCACTCGATGTCAGCTGCACTATGCGCCCCAGAAAGCGCATTGGAAACATCGAATAGAAATAATATTCTATTCCTTTCCCTGCTGGTGCTCCTCTTTCGCGTATGTCGGAACCATCAAAACCGATCACCTTCCAATGCTTTACGGGGACAGGGCCGTTGATGTCTGAAAGTACTGCAGCCTTGCGCCATACTTTGCCATGGACCTCAACGGTGCCCTCATCAGAGAGACTGTAATTGGGCGCCGTTGGTACTGTACTCGGAGCAGCGGGGGCGACAGTTTGGTGAGGCGTTGACGAGGACAGGACAGCCGTAGCCTCAAACTCGGAAATCAAGTTTCGCTGAGTATCACTGTCATGGGGGGGCTGTTGGACATTTGGTGAACGTACTTGTGCAAAAGGATCTTCTTCGTCGTCGGGGGGAGGGGTTCGAGCGGTCTGAATCGGTGATGACGGTACAGGCTCACGCCCAATAAAGTCTGGCGTTCCGTCCGGTTGCGTGGGAATCGGGCAGGGACCAGTCTTAACAAACCGCAGCTGAAGAGCTCTTCTTATTTTCTTTGATCCTACCACCCATGCTCCCTCAATAAACGTGACGCGATTCTTCTTGCCCTGCTCTTGTCGAGTGTTTTCAACAACACCTGCAACTGTCCTTGTATTCCATAGGGAACCGTATCGACGCTGACACTCAGCGTTGCTGGTCACGTAGCGGGCTTTCGTGTGCACTTCAGCACCAACAATGAGGCGAGAGTCCTTCCCCATTTTAAATGAACGGCGCTGATCCACGGAACAAATTGATGGGAGTGGTAAGAATGGAAGGGTCTGGGAAACAGGTGGGTTTCAATATTCTCGAGACTTCTTCAGTGGAATGGTTGCACAAAAAGGCGGGGTACTGACCCATACGGTCTCTGGTTTGTGTGGTGTTTCGGTATTGCTACAGTCTTAGCGCCAAAACTGTGTATTAATTCATGCAGTTTTCCTCAATTGAGGAAAATTGTCGGCTAGACACTAGAGGCCCGGGAACTAGAAGTCGTTATAGACTGGGACCAACTACTGTACTGTGTAGCTTTTCGTGCTGTGCGCAGTTGAGTGATTCTCCTCTAGTCAGGTTTAAACGTAGGTGAACGAATATTCTCGCATATTATATATAAATACGTTAAGGTTCTAAGATATGTTAAGCCTCATATTGCTGTCGCTACATGCGCCATCAACACTGCACAGTTCCCTCTTATGCAGACATTAGCTGCGCAACGATGAATCTTTTGCACCTATTGCAGCCGAGGAGTGCGCGTCCGCACCCTGCTCGGCACGTAAACTACTACATGTGAACGAAACAGAGTGCCATCTTCTAGTAGTCGCCAGTCAGGTCTTCTGGCAAACCTCCCCGCAGAGCAAGAACTCATGTCAACTTTTCCCCTGCGAGCCCCTGCTCTGTGGCACGCGTGCAGTAATCTGCTTCCTAGATCCGCGTACCATGTCCGGGCCTCCTCCTTCTTGAACCACTTGCTAGGTTCTTGCCGGACTTCGCGAAGTTCAGCCCACACATGCAAACCTGCTGGTCCCGTCTGCATGATGAGGCACCGTCCACTCATTTCCTGATCCCTGCGAATAGTTAGAGCCAACTTGTTCCCAGACTTGGTGACCACGCCTTCCTTGTCCAGTCTGCCGATGTCATCAATATCAAACAATACCCAGGCTTGCACGGATGCCTCCCACGCAGCCGGCACGGAGATCAAGCGTCCCGTAGAAGAAGTGATGTCTCTCCACGCTGACGGCTTCATCGCCGACACGGACACCAGCGGCGTGGGCAACCATTCCTCTGACTCGACAATCTCGCCATCCTTCCGGCTCCCCGCATCCGACCCATCATCGGCCAAACTGACAGATTGCCTCGCAAACCACGCAACCTCCTCCACCTTCCTCGATGACGTCGGCCCCTTGCTCCTACGCTCACTCCACAACAGCACTTGCATCGGACACGTTTGTCTCGCCATCGTGCCAACCGTGCGCAGGCGATTGCCATCCAAACTCACCTCCCCCGTCGTACTCGGATTCGTGGCAATACGCAAAGAAGCCGTGACATATGCCATATCAATAACCTCTCCCACCCTCGAAATGCGATTCTTATTTCTCAACACGCACCCACCAACAGGTCCATTCGCCTCTCCCTCCTTCCCTTCCCGGCGCTTTGCCCCATCGGTCATCTCCGCGACACTCGGGACATCCTCGTCGCCCTTTTCTTGCCTCGTACCCATCTGCGTCCTCTTATACTCCGCGATAGCCTCCTGGACCCTCGCCGGGGAGCGTATCCTCCTCTGCGGCGTGCACAGCGCGGCAGAATTATCCGGCAAATAGTGGACCCTCCACGTCATCTGCCTCCCCGCACCAGTACCACTCTCTAAACACACAGGACACATGGCCCCCCCTGTGATACCATCCGCGTTCATCCATAGCATCAAGCTCGGCTTGCGATCGCCGTTACTATGCGCCTCTCCCCGCGGGCACTTTGCCGAGACAGTGCGTAGGCCTGGCAGCGGCTTCCTTCTCAACTGCACAACGGCCTCTACATCAACCGCGGTCCACGGCGCGGCGCCCTTCCCGGCGTCAACCAGGCCGTCATACAGCGCGTCCTTAATCGCCACGCCGCTCTCCGCGCGCTCCTCCGCGACCTGCAGCAAGTCTTCGGCGACCTGTACAATGGCAGCCAGGTCGCGGTACTCCAGAAACAAGTGTCGTCCATACCTTCCGCACTCCCTCAGGTGTCTCAGCATAGCGCCGCGCGCGCGCGCGTCGGCCGTGGAGACCTCCTCCCACTCGAAGAGGGCGCGCAGGGCGGGCCATGCGCGCTGCTCGACTGCGTAGCGCGTGGCCTTTTCGCAGGACGCGGCCATCCGGGCCGTGGCCAGGACGTAGGCGGGGCCGATCTCGACGTACAGCAGCGACGGGGCGGCCGGCAGCGGGCGCGCAATGGACAGGATGAACGAGGCGCGGCGGTAGAAGGCGCGCAGGCAGGCGCGCACG
>NW_005178929.1:196056-206696 GCF_000350225.1 Chondrus crispus
CCCCCCCCCCCCCCCCCCCTTTCACCCCGCGACCCACACACTCCGTATTTCGCTACAACCCGAACGACGATCACATGGGCTATCATCTAAAGAAGGCCGCTCGTAAAGCCGTCAACCGCGCCGCCCTCACCGGCGTGGCAATGACCTGCGCGCTCGTGGTGCGCGCCGCGACCACGGACCGAAGGGAGCGCTTAACATATATCCGAAGGAACTAGGCGTCCGGGTGCGGGAGCACGCGGCAGCATGCTGTCCGCCTCGGACCGTCCAGTGTGGGAGCGCTCGTTCACGGTCACCTCCCGCGAGGGCCACCGTCTCGCGTGCCTCCTCACGGGCCCGGGCCTGGTGGGGGGCGCGGCCGCGCCACCCCCGGGGACCCCCGTCGTCGTCTTGTGCCACGGCTACACGGGCGGGAAGCGCAACAAACTATTGGCAGCTCTAGCAGCTCACCTGGTACACGCGGGGCACGTCGTCGCTCGTCTCGACTTCTCGGCCAATGGCGCGTCGACAGGTGTCTTTCGCTACTCTAACTATGCCGGAGAGGCGGACGAGCTGCGCGCCCTCATCGAGGAGCTGCGCCGTGATGGCCGCTTTAAAGTGTGCGCCATCGTCGGGCACTCGAAGGGCGCCGGCGTCGTGCTGTTGTATGGGCAGAAGTATAACGATGTCGACCGGATTGTTAACTTGGCCGGCAGGTGGAGGATGGAGCGTGGCATGCACGCCTTGTTCGGACCGCAGGCTATGGCGACCATGGAGAGTGGCGCCCCGGTCACCGTAACAACTACCCGGGTCGATGGAGATGGAAATTTTGTACCGCTGGTGTACCAGATGACGTGGGAGCAAGTGCAGGAGCGCGCCGCTATGGATATGGCGGCAGCTGTGGAGGTGTTGAAGCAGGGGACCCGCGTCTTGACGGTGCATGGCGATCAGGATGAGATTATTCCAGTCGAAGACGGACGAGAGCTTAATGAGGCCGTTAGGGAAGGGGAGATGGTGGAGATTGAAGGAGCGAATCATAGTTTTGTAGGGTTTGAAGGAAGAGTTGCGGAGGCGATTTTGCAGTTTTTGGTTAGGTAGGTTAGTTGTTGAGAGTCAGCTTTGGATAACTGTAGACGAGCTTTGTAAATATCCGCTAGTGTTCCTAGTCGTGTCCAGGAGTTTGTTTTGTCAATGAGGAGACGGGAGGTTGGGCTGATGACGCGATTACGGCAATATCTGGAGATCGTTATGGCTTTCTTCAAGGAAAAAGAGGGCATCTTCCTCGATCCTTTGAGCCATACTGGTTACTGTGGCATGCAGGGGCACTTTGGTCTCCCCTTGGATTTCTCCTCCAATCTCTTTTCTTTGACACCTGATGGCAATCATAAGTTTCTACTGTACTTTGTTTCTGCGTCCAAGGCAATCTTCTCATCCTCGTTTCTCTTTCTCGCAATACCTATTACACGTATACACGCAGCGTAGCAGGCTTCGGGAACAAGAACAAAATAAACTTCTGTACTTGGCATGGTTTGGTTGGGTTACTTCGAAATTTCGACTTTCATTGGCTCCTGCCTTTTTTGACTCTTATGATCGCATAACGTTCGAGCCGGGCTGCAAGTCTTGTCCGCGACGAGCTTTCAGGAATTTTTATCTAACTCGCAACCTTCCAAGAGATGCCCGAGTATCTGAATTCATTTCACCCCGTCTTTGTATATTGCCTTCCAGACAACAGAGGAGCTCCTCAAACCACCGAATCGCCGCTTTCGTCTGCGACCCGTTTTTGTGTCACGTATTCTCAACTGAACGGGCGTCCAAGTTTACGCCAGACGTGATCATGTCGAAGCGCGGTGACCTTGATGGTAGGTTGCTGTATTCTCATTTGCTTGTTCACCAATTACGATTGCACTCTTTGCGCGCACACACACCCGCTAACGACTGACACATTTTCTTGCCTTCTTTCCATGCCTGCTTTTTGAAATTTTCGAAAATAGAGTACGACGAAGAGGACGGCGGGGACTATGATGACTATGGTGATGACCCCGAAGAAGATGCGCCTCGGGCGCGGAATCCCCGGAAAAAGAAGCGCCGAAAGGCCATAAACAACCTGCTCGATATCGAAGCCGAGGAGGACGATGCGGAGGATGAGGACGAAGACGACGATGTCGGCGGCGTTCGTGATCTCATCGCTGCGGACGACGATGACCATGACATTGGCGAGCAAGAGCAAATTAATGCCCAGCGGATGGAGCGCGAACGAGCACTGCGGAATGAAGACCCCGGCGAAATGGAGCGCTACGTTCGGGAGAGGTTTGGTGACGACAACGATCAGTACGACGACGAAGATGATACCGGTGCTCCAGATACCTCGGGCATTGACCAACAGTCTTTGCTCCCGACGATTAAGGACCCAAGACTGTACATCGTCAGATGCAAACGACCCGGACACGAGCGGAAAGCCATCCTTCAGTTGCTGCAAAAGTCTTTCAATTTGCAGCGAAAGGGTATGGCACTGGGTATCTTTTCTGCCGTTGCCCCTGAGCACTTGAAAGGCCGCATCTACATCGAGGCGTACAGTTCAGCGCAGGTTGAGTATGCCGTCAGTGGGCTGGACCTGTTCTCCACGTATGAAGGGGTCAAAGCGCTCAACTTGGATGAGATGACTGAGGTTCTGAAAGCTGCAAAGAGAGCAGACAAGCAAAAGGAAGGAAATTGGGTGCGTATTTCAAGGGGTATGTATAAGGGAGATCTGGCTCAGGTCTGTGGCATGCGGGAGGGGACGCATGAAGGTCAGCTGATGATTCGCTTGATTCCTCGACTGGATGTAAAGGGCGAGAAGGACGCAATGGAGGGACGAGACGTCTCTGAGGACGAAGAAGACAAGGAGAAGGCGAACGGCGCAAGGCGGAAAGGCCGTCCTCCTCAACACTTGTTTGACAAGAACGAGTTGTACCGTTTGACGGGAAGCGCAGATGTGTTTACCCAAAGGGATTTGGAGACCGGCGAAGTCTTTGAAGTATGGAATGAAGAAAAGTATCGACATGGACTGTTGTACAAAAAGGTTTCTGGGAAGAGTCTAATCACGGGAGAGCAAGTTAACCCACAGGTAGAAGAATTGGACCAATGGTTTGCGGCTGAAGCTCAGATGAGAATTACGTTCAAGGATGACCCCACTTCTATGGATGCTGAGGAGGCTAACCGAGGACTAGGCCTGGACATTAATTCCATTGCAGGCAAAAACAACGCCAAACTCTTCAAAGGCGATTCCGTCCGCGTTACGGCTGGAGAGCAAAGAGGTGTGAGCGGAACGATCGCTGCTCTCAATGGAGAAGTTGTTCTGATACAGACGACGGAATTCCCTGAACCTTTGAGAGTGTCTCGGGTAGATGTTACAAAGCAGTTCAAAGTTGGAGATCATGTCAAGGTATCTTCCGGCAAGAAAGCGGGATATGCAGGTGCCATTGTCCGTGTCCAGGGCGACGTCCTCACGATATTTACTGATTCGACAAACGAGGAGATACGTGCACTGAGCACGCAAGTTGCTGATTCTTCGGATTTGACCACCGAGTTTGGATCTACTAGAATCAGTGCGCAGCAGAGTCGGTCACAGTACGAAATATTTGATTTGGTGCAGCTGCTCTCCGATGCGCACGACAAGGGAGTAGTTATTCAGGTCAAGAACGAAGGCGTTCAGATATTGACGACACAGAACCAGACCAGAGTTGTTCCAGTCGCTGCCATCAAATGCAAACTACGAGACATATCCGTAAGAGCGATTGATTCTCGCGGCAACCCGATTGCACCGAACGACACCATTCATGTCGTGTCAGGGAGCCTAAAAGACAGACAAGGTATTGTCAAGCATGTAGCAGGGCCGGCCATTGTATTTTTCAAAGCAAGAGATGAGGTTCAGAACTGCGGGATAATGGCAGTACCGGCTTCTCATTGCGTGGCATCGACTGCCGCGGCAAGGAGACTTACCTCGACGCTTCACCAGCGGCGCGATGACTTTAAAATGCCGGCACCTATTCCCAGAGGCTCTTTGAGTGCAGGCGGGCGAGGAGGAGGTGGGGGTCGCTCTCGTGATCCTCTCTATCGCAAAGAGGTAAAAATCAAAGCAGGACCGTACAAGGGCCTCGTTGGGAGAGTCATGGACACAGCCGAAACAACTGTTCGCGTCATGCTGAACGCGAAGTTGAAGGAGGTATCCGTTGCTCGGACAAAAGTGAGGGCTGTAAATGATACTACACCGTCAAGGAGCTCGTTTGGAGGACTTGCAGCAAGTGGAAGAGGTCTGCGAGAGCCAAATGCGCCAAGCATGGGATCTGGAGCAAGTCTCAACGGCAGGCAGTCATATTCTGCTCAGGCGCCTGCGAACGAAAGTATGTACAGAAGCCGAACGCCGCGAGTTGATCGATATTCGGCCCAGACACCTAGATATGGAATGGCAACGCCTCGGGTAGGGGCCATTACTCCAGCCCACAACGCCTATGGAAGCATGACTCCTGGTCGGGACGACTTCAGGCCTGGGAGAACGCCAGGGCCGGACGATTATTTGAACCCTTACGGTCGTCCACAAGTTCCGCAAACTCCTTCCTCAGATATGGCAAATCCGTACCAACAATACCCGTCTGGTCCGCGAACACCCTCTACACCGGCAATGGGGGTACCGCGAACGCCTATCGGTGGTTCTTTCGGTGTGATGGAACCGCGGACGCCTGCAAATATTATTGAACCAAACACACCTGCGTATGCTGTGTTAGAACCTCGCACTCCAGCCCCAGGCATGGAGCCAGCCACTCCTGCACCTGGGTTGGAACCACGAACTCCAGCGCCTGGCCAAGAACCCCGCACGCCTGCACCTGGCGTAGAACCCAGCACGCCCATGGTTCAAGAACCGCCTACCCCACATGCTCCAGGTGTGGTTCCGCAAACGCCACATGTCCAAGATGAACAACCTGCTGAGTTAGGATATAGAGTCTTGATTGATGCGGAAGTATTAGTGGGAAGTCAGAACGGTTCAAGTGGAGTAGTTATCGATGCTACTTTCCACGGGGAATTGATCACTGTGCGAATGTTAAATGGAGATGCAACGGGACAAACCATTACTGTTCCCGGGCAGGAAATCACACCAGTGCAGCCTCGCCCCGAGATGGCTGAGAGGAAAGAGCTTGTCAAGGTGCTGGATGGGCCCTCTGCTGGGCGTGTGGGTCGATTGCAAAATGTTGTCCAAGCAGCCGACGATACTCTGGAAGGATACATCCATTTCAACAGTGGGGAAACCGAAAAGCTCAGCATGTCATTTGTCGCCAAGTGCCATGAAGCCACATAATGCTTTGTCCGCATTGTAAAGGAAAGAGCCGTATTCCTCCTTCAGGGACTTGTGCAGTATCAGAGGCCCGTGCCTGTTTGGAAACCAAAACCAAAATCATCGCTTCTTGTGTAAAGTGATAATTAAGGCGACCTGGGCGAGCCTGTGAAGATTCCCGAAAAGCCCAGAGGGTCGCACGAGACGAATCTCAAAGAGCAGCAACGGTTCTCTTCCGTGCGCAATTGACCGAAATCATTCATTTTTCTCTTCATTTTTGTTCCTTTGACGTACGACAGGACGTAAACGTTCCGATTATCAGCAAGTCATAAACCTGGGATGCCTACCGACTTTAAAGCTGTGGGGATGACTCTGTCTCTCTGAATAGAGGTCATACGAGCACCTAGAATGCATTGTACATCTTACAACATTTATTAATCCTACTCATTCATAGATATATATTTACGTATCGATGCCTCTGTTTTCTTGCTGTGAAGAAAGCTATCACAACAACGGGGTGTTTCGCAGTCTGCGTCTTCATTCGACTTCTTTTGCTCGCCGCCAAAAGAGGGGTAGGAACTCTCTGCTTCATCGAAGGCCACGGAAAGTGCTTCTTTTCTTCATTTGAACTGGAATTGGAGTGAGGCAGTCCTTTTTCCTTCTTTATTGGCGAAGGCTGGAGACGGTTTGGTTGTTCCTCGAGTCTGCGACGGGTCCCTTGTAAACTTCGAAACCCGAGCAGATGAGTGGTGGCCACGAATCAGAACAATCGTTTTTCGGCTCACCAACGCCATCGCCAACTGCTTCTTGGTGTCCTTCGCCCAAAATAGTGGAACCTATCATTGGATATCGATTGCTCTTAGACGTAGAAGTCGTTTTAAATTCTGAAGCAGGCTGTAGAGGCATCGTGACGGAGGCTGAAGTTGATGGTAGCATGGTGCGCATCAGCATGCTGGAGGACAAGTATTGTCGCTCTGAAGTTTGTACGAAATGGGACGGCGTGATCCCCGTTCAGCCTTCCGTCGAAGACGTGGGAAAACGGAGATTGGTGAAAGTCTTAGACGGGCCGCATAAGAGGACGCTGGGGTGGTTACAAAGTATCAAAGACAAGGACGGCACAGGTGCAGTGGCTTGCGTTGAACTTTCAACGCGAGTGGTGATCGAGTGTCCTTTGGACTTCGTGGCAATTGCACATGCTCCTCGAACAATTCGAAGCTCGCCACCACCAACTCGTCACTTGTGGCCACGAGATAGATAAAGAAGAACAGAGAAGATAGCAATAAACTTCAACCGAAAACATATGCGATTATTTTATGTTGTTTTAGTTGAAGGAGAGTTACGCACAAGGCCTCGGCGAGGAAACGTCCGCATTGTCTAAGCGTCTGCATCGTTCACTTCCAATGCGGCAAAGGTATTTAAGAGGACAGGTCGTTTCTTTGAGTCATCGTCCTTCTTGTTAGAACCTTGAGCTGTTCCCGACGCCTTTTGGGGTGCGCCCTCCTTCGCACTTGACCATCTCTCACCTTGAGTCTTCGCCGTTGCATCCTTCGGAGTGGTCCATTTTTCCACTTTCGGGTCAGCAGGGGTCACTTCTTTCGGATTCGGATCTGCACCCTCTGAAAGTGGTGCGGTAACGCGTGGGCCGGAGTTTTGCCTCATGGCCAAATTCTTGGATGGGTCTGAATTTTCAAATCGGTGCCTTGGTTGTGATACTGACGAGGGTACACTCGGTTTGACACCGTCAATAGCGCGAGTATCAACCTCTAGGACCGGTGGAGGCTTTGTGCGCGGCTTTAGAACAAGCTTTTTCCGCCCCGCCGGCGGAGGACCGGTCGGAATGGTGGGATCTTCCCTCTGTTCTGACGCGCCTCGCGGTGTCACACCTGCCCCTCTACTTGCACCTGCACTCCTTCCTTCGACGCCTCGTTCACCGCGTGAGCTTTGATCAAAGCCACCACCACCGGATCTGTCAGTCCAACCAGAGCTCCAGGTCGAATCTCTCTGCCCTCCATGGGGAGAAGATGAGGGCATTGCCTCCATCCTTCTGTCTTTGGAACCGAAGCCATAACCGCTTCTCTCACGCTGACCGCCTCCACTACCACGACGATCGCCATCCACTTTGACGTGGACCGGACGGCCGCTTAACTTTGCGCCGTCGACGGCCAGCCCGGCACTAAGATTTTCTTCTCCACGAATTGTGACTAACGCGGCTTTGATATTGCCGGTATCGTTATGGCGAGTGAGATGCACATCGGCAGGTGTAACGGCACAATGACGAAACAAGCTGGCGATCTCAACTTCGCTGGTATCGAAAGGCAAGTGAAAGACGTACAAGGTGGTAGTGGATCCAGCGGGAGCCGAAGCCGGGCTGGACGGCTGGCGACGTGGGGCCATTCCTGGAGCTGGGGCGCTTTCGCCTTCAATCTTGACTTGGACTGGGCGCCCGCAGAGCTTGACGTTATTCATAGCGAGGGCAGAATCCCGATTGGCATCACCACGCGTAGTGACAAGTGCAGCTTTGATATTTCCAGTGTCGCTGTATCTCATAAGGTTGACGTCGGTCCTTGCAACTCCGCAATGAGAAAAGAAGGAAGCGATCTCACCTTCATGAGTGTTAGATGGTAGGCGAGAGACATAAAGCGTTGTGGTGACAGAGCCATTCGACGGCGCATTGGGACTGAAGCGCGGGGATGGAAATCCGGGGGCGGGGCCGCCGAGGCGGGGGCCGGAATTGAGGCGGCGCGGGTCCTGAGAGGCCAAGGAGCGGACGGAACCGCGTTGGTTTGCAGCCTCGTGGCGGAGGCGGTTGGCCAGGCGGGCGTCACTGGAGGAGGGCGCGGCCCATGCGTTAGCCGGGGGGGGGGCGGGGGCGGGCTTCGGGGGCGGGTCCGGGAGACATACCTCGGGGACGGCGAAGTCGCCGAAGCCCTCCTCGGTGTCCGAGGCCCAGTCGTCAGACATGACGAGCGGGATATGCCGACGCGTCCGGTGGGAATGGTAGGGGGCGGTCAAGGTTGAGGCGCGGGAGGAATGGGAGAGTGTGCGAGGGGTGGGGGCAGCGAAGCTGCCGCGGATGCAAAAAACGGTGACGAAGGCGGTCGATGCCAAATGATCTTTGAACGGTGCGGCGCGATTGCACGGGCGGGCGCGAGCTTTGCTGGTAGCCGGTGTCTGGCGGGTTGCAAAATTTTACATGTTTTTGGGAGACGTTTCCACGGATCAACGTGGCGACGTGGCATATCTTTGGATCTCAGAGCTGGAGTATGTGTACACGTGGTACTCAGAGAAGTGTTTCAGTCTCGATCCTTCACCTTGCAACGGATCAACCATGTCGTCTTGTGCTGGTGCCGAAAACCTGGCAACGAGATGGAAGAGGACCCTGTGATACCCTCACATTTCCTGAGAGCATACCTGCCTCCACGACACTCCGTAGTCCGCTATCGCTCGACGGAACGTCAGAGGTTGTGCATTCACTCCGCCTTCTCACGTGCGTCCGCCCCTTTCATCCTTTTCCACTGACAATCCTCCTCGCCGTAGAGTAGTGTACAAAGCCCCTACGCGCCGCTGTACCAGCACCCTCCCCCCCCCCCTGCACAACATGGCGCGCGCAACCGCCCTGCAGCCCGCGTTCGCGCTAGCCGCGCCGCTGCGCGGCGCCGCACGGCCCTTGCGCCGCGCGTCCGCTTGCGCGCGCCAATTCCGGCGCTGCACGCCGTCTGCCAAGATGGTGCGCGTGTCGGTGCCGGTGTCCGTGGAGGCGCCGGCGCACTTCTGCCACCTGCTGTTCTCGGACCTGTCGCGGATGCCGGCGTGGTCGTCCACGCTCGAGTCCGTGACGCGCGACGCCGAGGACCCTGCGTTTTCCGAGTGGGTCTTCTCCTGGAACGGCATCCGCCTCTCGTGGCGCGCGCGCGACGAGGACGAGGACGAGGACGGGGACGAGGGCGTTCTGCCCCCCGGCGAGGACGCGCTCGGCCCGCCCGACGCGCGCACCATCCGATGGCGCTCCGTGTCAGGGCTCAACCATGTCGGCGCCGTCGAGTTCGTCCAGGTTGAGCAGGAGATGACAAAGGTCGTCATGACCGTGGATTATGACATCGCTTCGTTGCTCGCGGTCGTCATGCAGTCGGGCTTTGTGAACACGTTTGTGGAGAGCGCCATTGCGAGCGACTTGCAGGGATTTAGGAAATATACTTTGCGCTCGCTGAGAAAAGAGCGCATAGCGCAAAGAAGATCATAATGAACATTTGTTTACCTCAACTAGGCAAGCATCACCGTCACCCAGTTTTGTACAAAACTTGCATCCCGTCGTGTGCCGATCCTTTTGCCGCGGGTCGGCTGGTCAGACGCGACGCAGCATCCGCAAGGTCACACGAATGCTTGAAAGATCATCGGAAAGACGGTATTCGCGAGCACAAGCACCATCCAATAGGACACGGCACACTGTGGAGGTTGTGCGGCACACATCCAGTGGTCGTCACCGCAGGACGGCTCCCTCTTTGAAAATATAAATGAAAGCGGGCGAAAAGCTCGGCAGTCTATTACCAGTGCATCCGCAGGACCTCGGTCATATCCAAATGGTGAAAAGTACCACCACAGCAAAAGGAACGGTAACGCACGCACGATGGCCTTCAAGACCATGAACTGCGCCCGTCGCTTCATCGACGACTGCGCCTGTGGGGTCACCGCTTTGGAGAGCATGGCCATCACATCGGGCAGTACCGTCCCATGCGTATCGCTTGGCTCGAGGGCTTTTTGAAAAAAGTGCGTGAAGCGATGAAGATGCAATTGAGTTGTAGCAGTAGCAAAGCGTGGGAAGTTAGTATGGCGCCTAGACATCGACCGGGGACGGGGTGTGCAAAGTAAGAAAACACGGGACTGCAGGAGAGAGGAGGATGTGGTCATACCTTTCTTTTCTGTCAACTCTTTCTCTACTTTATTCGCTTCACGGGTAAGACGTGCGTATTGGACAAAAGTGTCAGGGGCGTTTACTCGCTTCGCTTCTGCTCTGAGGTGTTTGACTTTTTTCTCCAAAGCGGGAATGCTCCCCTCCGGAAACTGCTCCGCGTCCGCCTCCTGTGGATTTGCATCACTCGCAGGCGCCGCTTCGACGCGGTCTTTGCTGTTGCTTGCTCGTTGCGTAGTGGTGTCCGGTTCCGCAGGAGGCTGAATCAGCGGACGCTGCGCTCGCGACGCATAGGCGTCGATGAGAAGTGCGCACAGGTTCGATAACGCGCTCCCCAGAAGCACGACTTCCATCGCAGGTTGCGCAGGTTGCAGTGAGGCAAGTGCGACGGGGGGGTTCACTCTGTAAGGGAAAGGTGGAATGGGCGTGGAAAAGGAGAGGGAAAGAAGGGAG
>NW_005178929.1:206914-210037 GCF_000350225.1 Chondrus crispus
TTCCAAAGATTTTACCTCGCCACCAGATTATCGTCACATGTGTTTGGTTTTTCCGCCGCATCATGCGTTGCCTGCCGTCCACAGAGTAAGGTGTGCAACTTTCTTGCAACCAACATGGGCCTGCGGGCATCATCCTAAATGCTATTTGCGCGTGACCTGTATACTGTACCGCCCCGGAAACTCCCGTCCCGTATTCCCCCCCCCCCCCCACCTTGCCTTATCCACTGTGTACCCAAGCCTACTGTACCGTTACCGTACATGATACCGCGCTCCCGCCACCTCGCTATATCGCCTGGATTTTAAGCAACCCCTCAACGTTGTCTTTCATTCCAGCGATCCGCGATATCTTGCTCGCCACGTTATACAGTTGCAGCTTCTCGTCGCACCCGTCGTTGAGCCCCTTCTCAGCATCTGCCAAAATAACCGCCACGGCCGACCTTTGCAAGTCATTCATGTCCCTAATCCCGTCACACCCATCGTCCTTGAGTAAACGATCCCCGTACTGCGACAGCAACTGCGAAACCGAATAACCATCCATCACGATTTCGTCGACCACCTTCCGAACCTCCGAGTTAGTCAACCCCACCTCGGCCGTTTTTGCATCAAACATGTCCAACACGCGAGGCGGGATTAGACACGCCACAGCGGAGATCATATCCATGTCCAGGGAGCCCTTCGTCATTGAATGCATACGATGCGCCGACTGCATCGTGTTGATCGCCTTGCGCAAATCGCCCTCCGACGTCTCGATCAAACTGCGCAACGTATCGTCCGCAATGTCCACGCCCTCCCGCTTTGCGATACCCTTCAGATGCCCCATCATCGCATGCATCGGGATTGAGTTGAACCGAAACTTGGCGCATCTCGACGTCAGCGGGCCGATAATCCTGCTGATATAATTGCAGATCAGAATGAACCTGGTCACTTTGGAATGCGCCTCCATAGTCCTGCGCAGCGCCGTCTGCGCATCGATCGTGATAGCGTCGGCCTCGTCCAAGATCACCACCTTGAACGCCGGGCACGGATACTTGCGCGTATCTCCGTGCTTGGCCGGGACGGGGTTAGAGACGGTCGTCTGCGCAAACGTCTTGATCTTGTCGCGCACCACCTTGATCCCACGCTCGTCCGAAGCGTTGAGCTCCAGCACCCTCGCGCGGAGGTTCTGCACACCGAACAAGTCGCGCACTAGCGCCAGTGCGGTCGACGTCTTTCCCGTGCCCGGCGGCCCGTAAAACAGAAGATGCGGCAGCTCGCCACGGCCCGCGCTCTCCGTCACCGCGCGCTGTAGCGTGGAGACCACTTGATCTTGGTGCGTCACATCCGTGATCTTGCGCGGGCGGTACTTTTCCACCCAGAGTTGCGAGCCTTCTCGGTCCGCCATTGCGAGACGCGAGCGTTGGGGGGTTGACGTTGCCTGGGTGCCGAGGGAGGGGCGCAGACGGCGCAAGCGGTCAGAATGCAAGTCCGGGTATAGTAGTATGAAAGAGAGATCTAGTGATTCCCGCCAAATTGCGCAGCAGGACGGCCGCCAACAAAGACAGCGTACACGTGCGAGAACGGGTTGTAATCTCGAAGAGATTGATACACGTGTACGTATGAGCGTTATGAGCAGCGTGACGGATTTTTTTTGTTTGGTCCCTTTTTGTTTTTTTTTTCTCGGCGAACTTGCGGTAATCGCACGGGGCATGGGTACCGACATGAAAAGGTTCACTGTGTTGTACCCAAGGGTACAGCACACAAAAACGGTTTTTTTTTTTTGGCCGATGTCGCAACTTTGACTGCCCCGGCAATGCGCCCGATTCCACTCCTTCGCTGCGGATGCGCACTTGCATAGCGCTGCAGGTGCAGCATGTGCACCCCCACAACTCGCATCACGCGCACCCCTCAGCCATCGCTCCCCTCCACATCCCCAGGCCCGGTCCCCCATCACGCGATTCGTGTACATAAAATGTTTACCCACGGGCTGGACATGAAATCGACATGTCGAACCCCCATATCCCAAGACGTGACTGTATCTTTGCTACATTACATTTCCGACTGTACGTGTTCCGTGCTGGTACGCTGATTGTACGCGGCACAAAAACCGGATGTGGACCCGATATGTGAGGATGGAGAACGAGCCGTGGCTGTTTGCGTCGCTTCCTTGTTGCCGCTGCATTTGGCGACTCGCCAGAAATGGAGCTGAAGTGCCGATTATTGACTAGAAAACACAGATTGAAAACGTTACCTACACTGTATTTCAGCGACACAAAAGGCATAACATTAACATAACTCGACTATTCTCAATAAGAACAGTTGTTGCGGCTCGCAGCGGAGGAGAGTGAACCACTCTCTGGTTGCAAACCTGAAAGAAATACATTTTTTAAAGCTAGAGCAGACGGGAACTACTACAGCAAGCGTTTCATGCCTAACGGGCCTTTGTGTGCGGGGATTAAACGCGGTAAAGCACACACGCACGTACACACACACACACACACATACGCACACATACGCACACATACACAGACACACACACATAGACAGACACACACAGACACAGACACGAACAAAACATACGAACACCACTAAAGTGGAACCCTCCTAATAATGCAGAACGCGACATATACACACAGATTCTTGAGCAAGTCTCTCCAATTCACAACTCCTGTCGTCGTAGCCTCCCCAGCCAAGTCAGTACATACAGCGGCGCGCGGTGTTAATTACACAGTGAAGAAGGGGCGCCAGAAACTCTAGACACTGGGGAGCAGAAAACGAAAATAACCCAAACGCGACGACAAGAAAAAAAGAAAAAGGGCCGTCCAACCCGCCCTGCGCTCCTTTGTCAATCGCTCGCGGCCGGCCCGCCACGCCTCGCGATGTGGCGCACAAAGTTGGATATAACCTCGGTCTCGTCCACCTTTGTCTTATCAAAGTGGGTCTTGACAGCGCCGACCAGCTCATCCTTGGAGCAATCCTTATCGACATTGAGCTTATACACGCTCCTGTACCTCCTAAGCGAGGCCAAATTAAGCTTTGCAAAGTTGGCAAACGCGGCGCCTGGCTGCATAACGCCGACCAGGGCCGCGTGGGGGCGGTCGTGTTTTGCGCGCACGGGCTTCTTGAGCTTCTTCTTCGCGACGCCAT
>NW_005178929.1:211617-215239 GCF_000350225.1 Chondrus crispus
GGTAAGGCTGTTTGTCTCAGCCAATCCTTGGGACGCGCGGTTTCCTTTTTTTGGCATCTCGAGATCGCGGGACAGACAGTGCAACTGCGCCCTCGCGAAGGGTCAAAGAGGTCGGAGCGTGTGGCCGAGGGTCCAGGCTGAGTCGGCTCGCACTGTATGTATTATAAGGTGTTATAGGGTGTGCTATAGAGTGTGCTATAGAGTGTGCTATAGATTGTGTTATCTTTGCTTCTACCCTTGGGTAATCCCCTTGTCGGTCTCGTATATACCGTACACTACTGTACAGTAGTTGCAGACACCAAGTCGCGCAAAAAGTGGGGTTTTCATATTTTGTTTCTTTAATATGTGTATGTCATCTAAATGTGCCCCGGTGGCATTCCCACCCGAGGGCAAGCCTACCTTCAAGGTGCAGCGGAACACAGCACCTCGCTATAAACCTTCGAACAGCCCTCTCCGCCTGCCTCTCCCGTGAAAAAAAAGTTACATCGCACTCTCCGTCTACTCTCCCAAACCTAAGCGTAAATAAAGTCATATCCCTCCGGATTGGCCGACGTCGCCCCACCAACTGTCACCTGCACTACAACATTACCAGACCCACTAGGTACCTTCACGTAAAGCCCGTTGGAATTCACTACGTCAATGTCTGTCCCCGCCTTCCCGCCAAAGCTCACAGACATTCCTTCTGCAAAGTTTTCTCCCGAGACAAACACCTTCGACCCGCCCAGTCCCCGTCTCGGAGATACAGCAATCACCATCGGTTCCGATGGCACGGAATACTTCGGTTTCAACACGGCTACGAAACCTTGCTGTACGCGCGGCATGATCAGTTCCCCGTGTTTTCCCACAACTACAGACAAACCAGAGTAGTCGGCCATCGCAATTTCCTCAGCTTGGTCTGCCGCCTTCATACGCCACACCTGCCCAGACCCGGAGGCCGGGTATTTGCTCAGAATCAGTTCCCCCTTCAGGTCCTTCCCAAACACGTTGGAGGTATACTCCGCGATACCCGTGGTCGCACTTGTAACCAGCGTGGCTGCCTTTCCTGAGCCCCCCTGGAACACACATTGGCTTCCCCCCCGGTTTCGGTTGGGGTGCCCGTAGTACAGCCCGGGAATGATCTTGTTGATTTCATCATACATTTTCTCGCTGAATGGAATGTCTGTCGTACAATCCTTGCTCACTTCTCCAAAGTCAAAGTTACCCCCATTGTCCGTGGCCCAAACCTCCCCGTTCGTCAACAGCGTAATCCCAAACGGATTTCGGAGGCCTGGCGCATACACCGACACGTCACCAGCGGTCTGCTTGGTTGTCTCCGGGTCGGTGTACTGCTCATACTTGATGTTTCCATTGAAGGAACTACCCTTGGACAGCTTGGCGATGACCACGGCCGCCGATAGCGGGCTCTCCGGCCAGCCGCCGAGCTTGTTACCAGGAGTGTTGACTCCGGCATTTGTCGCACCGCCCACGTTGATCAACAGATCGCCATTAGGCAAAAAGACAAGTCCGTTCACCCCATGATCGTGGTTTGACACTGGAAGACCCGTAACAATCTTCTTTTCGTAGCACAGGCAGCCACAACCGCTGATAAAGGTTTCGACCGCGCCGTTTGCCCATCCATCTACCTTGCCCTTGAAAGGACCACCAAAAGCCCAGTACAGAGTGTTGGAGGTAACATACACGCGGACCGCAGAGGACTTGTAGTTGAACGCAAGACCAAGAATCGCTCTACTGTCCCCAAGCTTGTCCCCAACGCACTGCGACGTAACCTTGAGATCTTTATCGACGTCGAGATTGGTGACGAAACCCTGTATGGAACCCAGATAGTACTTGGAATCGGGGCCAATGGCTATAGAAGTGATCTGCTTGACACTCAGCCTGTCGCCCGAAGCGGACTTCAAGAAGGTCTGATCCCACGAGACGCCCTTGCCACCATTATCTTCGTATGTGAGCTCCATCACGTTGGACACACCCGCGTTGTTCGTGACAGTAATGGGGGCAACGGTAGAACCAGCCTCCGCCTCAGACGGAATGGGGTTGACGACTATCTCGGTTGCAGACACGACGGAGAAACTGGCGATATGATTCCCAATCTTGACAGTAGGGTTGTTGAAGAAGCCGGTGCCCGAGATCTGGAGCTGGCCGTTGCCGTCGGGGTTGGCGGTGGGCGAGCTCGTGCGCGAGATGGTAGGGATGATGTCGGAGGACTGGAAGCCGAGTGCGCTCGGCGGAGCGATCTCATCATCGATCAAAAACTGGAGGGAACTCGGAGAGCCCTTCTGATAGTAGATGACCTGGACCGAGGTGGCGCCGATGGTAAGCACCGTGTTCGCCGTGATGGTCTTCGGGCCCTTGTCGCTAGCGCCGCCGGAGGCCTTGAGGACGCCCTTGACGTAGATAGCGGCACCCGCGCCGCGGTACTTGACGGAGAGCTTATATCTCTTGGTGGTGAGGACAGTGACGTCGGTCAAGCAGCGGGCGGCCCATTCGTCTGTGCCACCGATATTTGCGGGGGCATCCTTTCTCGAAAACTTGAACTCGTCGTCGTCAAAGTCGATGACATTGTTCGAATGGCCCTCCTCTGGACGGGGGTTAGACTTGAGTTTAGGGTCGATGGAGTTGGTATCGCCGTAGTAATAGCAGTAGACACCGCCGACGCTGGACGGCAGAGCCAGGACCTCGGTGTTTGCGGTGGCAGTGTCACCCTTTTGATCCGTGACGGTGAGCACGAGCTTGGTGACGCCTAGTTGAAATTTTGCTGTGAAAATGGGCTTTTCACTGATAGTTTTGCCATTCACTGCCCATGAATATTTTTTGATGACGCCGCTCTCGCCCGTATCCGGGTTGTTATAATGGGAGTGCGATAGAGTGCCGTCCAACTTGAGAATGATCTCTCCGTCGTTGTTGAAATCGGTCTCGGTGTACGGGCCACCGGCGACAGCGTGGGCCTGGTGATCGAAATCGGATCCGTCGGGGATGTTATCAGGTGCCTTGCCATCGGTGCCCTCCCCGGTCACAGCTTCGCCCATTTCGAAATCCTCGCCGTTTGACTGCCTGATAGAAATGCCGGAAACCATAGGATTCTCCTGAGGGCCCTTAATAAAGGACAAGCTGAGCGTGCCGTCAGTGGTCTTGATGTTGCTCAGGGTCTCCTTGAGCTCCTTGTTTGCGCCGACCTTCTTGTACACGTCATAGTTGTCGAGCAGGATCTCGCCCTCGGCAGCGACACTGAAGACGCGTCCCCCAACGGTCTGGGCGGGCTCGAAGATCTCTGCAAAGACGAGGTCGATGTCGAACGTGCCCTCTCCCGTGGGGAACTCATACGCGAAGCCGGTGTCGCCCGCCCAGCGATGCGACGTGCCGACGCCCAGGCCAGACATGCGGGGGCCGCGGTGGAAGAGGTTCTTCCCCTTGACGAAGTTGATCGGGTCTGGCTCGTAGTCGCCTACTCTCAGGCCGCCGGCGTTGTAGCGGTACACCTTTGCGGACCGGGCGACGCAGCCCAGCAGGGCGAGCAGCAGCACCGCGACGAGCATGGTGCGACGAGCGGGGCGCACGTACCGATGGGGATGCGAGATGCGTGGGGTATGGGAGGGTGTGCGCGGGGGGGGGGGCTTGGACTATT
>NW_005178929.1:216524-218736 GCF_000350225.1 Chondrus crispus
CCCCACATCCTCCTCCGGCTCGCCGAGACGGAGGCTGTCCGGGAATGCCGGGAGAAAAAGGGATTGGGAAAAAAGATCCCGGCGGGCCCAATCAGTGCGCGCGCAACGGAGCGCGTCGCGGCCTCCCACGCGCGCTCGCGCGCTCGCGCTACGTTTACGCAGCCTGTTGCTGTCGTGCATCTTTTTACAGCGCATCGCATCGTCGAGAGGCACCACACGGCCGCGGATTAATGGTGTCCTCGCCTGAATTCATGGTGCGAGCTCTCGCGGGCGACGTGCGCGGCGCCGCGTCCCTCAATGGCGCCCCAAATTCCAAGGCGCCGCGCAGACTCGGCGGCGGTAAATCACCGCCCACGTCATCCAGGCTGGTGCAAACATGACTGCCGGTTGCTGTTGCCGCCCATGTCGGTCGCGGTCAGAGGGCGGCAATTCAGGCGTGGCCTTCCTTCCTTATTCACCACCGTGATCTGGGAAGATTGACACGCGGCATTCGTGCAACCTTGCAATCGGCACATATCCCCCATCCCCATCCTTGCAATCGGCACATATCCCCCACCCCCATCCCCCATCGCTATCGCCGTAGCCACCGCGAAACTGTCCCGGAAATCTCATCTCGGGGCAGCTCAAAGCTGTTTACAGCTTGGTTGCATCGAAGGGGTCAACCTGGAAGGAAACCGCATTCTTTAATTGTATATCCAAGTTTTCATTCTGTATCCAATTTTATAATATACCCACATGGACGTCCCACACACGTGCAGCGAGAGGGGAACCCATCACCCCATCACCCCATCACCACAAGTGATGGACCCTCGTGACCACGTGCGGAGACTTAAACACTACGCCCACCCGTTCCCCGTCAGCGACTGCCACTGCCAATCTAACGCGCCCCGACCAATAACTGCCATTCCTCTGGCTGCATGGCGGACTGGCGCAGTTGAGAGAAAAAAAACAAAAACAGAAAACATGCGCTTTCGGCGGTAACGGCCGTTTTGCACACCCGGAATTCACGGCAGTCGGTGGACTGCTGCTTGGTCGCCAACAAGCCGCCCTAATGTTACACTTGGCGCGCGCGACGTCTCTGCCATTCCGATACACACGCGTTCCGTTGCGGCCGTCGCAACTTGCGCGCCAGACGCTGCCTGTCTTTGTTTTATTCCCGTTTTTTTTTTTTTTTTGTTCCACACACTTGTTACACGATCGAGCTGCAGTATTGTACTTGTACGGTACTGTACCCTAGGGTACGGTATGCACTCGGTGAGTAAGCAGGTCGTGGTCACAGCGACTCTGGACAAGACCCTACACAACTCAGCCGACGCATGTTTGCAGTGTACTGTACCCTTACAAGGGTACAGTATATGTAGACGGCAGTACAGTATGTGGACGGCACCGTGCGGGGTCAACAAGGCTTTCCCGAGGAAGCCGCGGTGGTTGCAAAAAGGGGGGGCTTGGCGTTTCGGATACTGCACGCCGGAGAGTCTTGCCCGTTTTGGACCGGAAGGCGGAAGCGCCTTCTCCTCTTCCAAGGACACCCCCCACTAGTGCGTCGATTATACAGGCTACAGTGCCAACAAGGAAGTGGTTAGAGGGCTGGAAGCAATCAGTTGGACCCTCTCCCGGTTGGACCCTCTCCAGTTGGACCCTCTCCAGTTGCGCACCCTCTGCCTGTCACAACCCGTCCTCTGTTTACATAAGATATGTCAGGCAGCAGGTCTCCGATAGCGTGCAGCTAGCGCGTACGGCACATGCGAGTACTGTACCCTTCGAAGGGTACTGTAGCGCAGCAGAAATCGGAAGCAGAAATGAGTTTTGGAGCACAGTAGCACACAACGCGCCGTACACCAGTGAGACCTGACGTGTGTACGGAACGGGCTGGAGCCCGAAAAACGCTCCACTAGAATCGCCTGTATGGCACATGTGACCACACAGCACACGCGCGTCACCTGACACGGGGAAACAGGTGCAACCTGCCGCCACCCCCTCTTACCTTCTCCGCACTGACGCCCGCCGCTGACCGTACAGTATGCTGTTGACAGCACGGGCTGATGTCACCCCGCGCCCCTCCGCTTCCCCTTCGCCCCCTCCCCGATGACATGTCGCCCGCCACGAGCCACCGCCGCGCGCAGTCTCGGCCGCGCACCCTGCTGCACCCCGCGCAGCCACCATGTGCAAGACAAGCGATTCCAGTGGAGCGTTTTTCGGGCTCCAGCCAGTT
>NW_005178929.1:218836-272142 GCF_000350225.1 Chondrus crispus
CCCCCCCCCGTGCTGCTGCCAGCCCGGCCACAGCGCGCGCGTTGCCCCCCGCGTCCGAGGCGCGGTGCGCGGCGCCATGCAGAGCGTCGGCGCGACGCCGCCCCGACACGTTCCGCACGCCGGATAAAAAACATCGCACGCTGCAACGCCCGCCACCTCCCGCCGCCGTCCGTATGGTGCACGCCCACACCATCCATCGCCCCCGTGCCCGAGGGAGCACCGGCCCTCGCCGCGGTGCGCACGCCCCTTCATGCCCCGTGCCCGAGAGGGAGCACCGGCCCTCGCCGCGGTGCGCACGCCCCTTCATGCCGCACCCCGCGCCGCCGCCAAAAACCCCCCAACCACGTGGCGACCCCGACCCCAAAGTCCCCATTTCTCAATTCAACGCACACGTGTCTTCCACCCGCTTTTTTCTCTCCATGTACGCGCGCACACGCACGCTACCAAGCCTGAAAACGTCATCGGCGCCGGCCGGCTGTTCGCGCGGGGCCGCGTCCCCACGAGCGCGCGCCCCGGACGCTGTTTGGTGCACCACATGATGCATGTTTGGTCCTCGCCGGAAGACAGCGGCCCGGCGGTGAACGGGGGCGGTGAACGGGGGCGGCGAAAAAGTGTCAGACAAAAAGAGCCCCGCCGCGCGTGTTATGTTTCCGGAGATGTACGCTATTTACACGTAGCATCGGGGATGCCCTTCTCCGGGCGCCGAAATTGTCGCAACTTTTGGTATGAGCTCCGGCGATGGCCGGGCGACTGGACTACTGTACATCTATGATCGTACAATCCATGGATTGTACGGGATTGTACGGTACTGTAGAAAGAAAAAAAAAAAAAAAGAAGAGAAACAATCAGTTGCGCGCATCAAGCCACGAGAGGTCTGTTCATGTCAGAACATGACATGTGTAATGCTCTGACGAGTCGCGTTTTGGAAAGGGCCAACGGCAACCGCCGCTTGCCGCACATACGGAATACAGTACAACAGGGTGCCCACTTCACCTGCACAGCTGCCAGGTGTTCACAGCTCACTCGCTACTTCCGCCACACTTTCCGCATTCACAAAATAACCACAGTTTTCTTACCTTACGATTCGCGGAAAACCGTTCGTACCCCCCCCCCTACGCATAAATAACACTATGACATCCTGAAATCAAACGGGACAAATTCGACACCACCAACCCATGTGGGTTGTGGCTTGGTGCTGTCGAATTTGTCCCGTTTGTGTTGTGGACAACATATCACTTGCTCTAGCTAGTGCTAGACACTGCTGCTGATTTCCCTGGTCCACATTGTTTTGGCAAATTGCTGTTGCTCCTAAGCCCTCAAATCAGATCATTTTTCAACTTTCTTTTTATGCACATAACTCAACTACTGCACAGTATACATGACTTTATACTCAGTAACAATCGACAACGTACTCTCCTCACCGCAATTCAACTCTGCGTTGCGGCACACCACAACCCTGCCAGAAATGCCCCCCCTCCCAATCATTTTTAATAACAATGTCTGCCGAGGAACCGCTTATACTGTACTTGTACCTCAACCTTTGTTTCTGTCGTTGGAAACCTTCTTTGCTCTCTGCGCACGAGGTTCTCGTCGTACAATCGTCGAGAAGTAAAGGCTCGTGCGGGAGGGGGTGTGGAGAAAAAGGAGAACAGGATGTTGGGTAGAGGGGTCTCTTCCCTTCTGTCAAAGATACGCATAAAATGCACTTTACTTCGATAGACCCAACTGCCTCCTCTACTAGTGATGAGGATCGTACCCAGGTATATGTGATGGACTCAGTCTCGTCGGCGCTAATCGCCGACGGACTGAATGTAAATTTCTTATTATTTCGAGTCGATCTCGATCTCGTTTTGGGCTGACGTGTGACCAATTATCTGTCGAGTATCTCGAGTCTCCAAGACCTCATAAGTCCGACACTCCCTCAATTTTCATTCCTCGTCCGCCACATCTCCTTTGCGTATCGGTTGTGACTGTGGCTCGGGCACGGGCTAGACTTTTGTTTCCTTGTTGAATCAACGATGACGCCGACAGTCCCTTGGCCACAGTCGTCGACTATGCGTGTAATGCAGCCCCAGCAACAGGGGCGGGCTGCGGCAGGTTCGAAGGGACAAGGCGTTACGACGCCAAATTATTCTGTCGAAAACATCATGTGCGGAGATGACACCGACGTTCCAGGCACAAACCGACGAGTGGAAATCGGGGAGTTTTACGGCGCATCCAGTTACCAGAACGGGCTCGAGTCTTTCTTCGATATCAATATCGACACGTACCGTGCGCCGGGTTCGAAAGATGTACGTTTCGCCGTGCGCGCAGAGACAGCTCTAGCAAGGAGCAGTGGGAATCTTCCTCGGGCACCCAATCCAGGCATTCACTAACGCAATTCCCGGCGTGCGACTACAATTGTCCGCAACAGTCTCCGTCGTTGGTGCTTAGAGAACCCTGGGTTTTCTGTCTGTAAGTGCGGCCCTGGCGCCCGCGTGTTCAGTTCGGCTGCTAAACATTATTACGTGTCCAACTCGAAGTTGATTATGGCACGCGGTCCAAAGAGCAAATGTGTGCATGCAGCAATCGTAAACGCCATGAATTGTCTTGCGGGTTGTGACTCAGCCTTGCATCTTTCAACTCTCCTGGACAAAGTCAAGGTACCGATCCAATCCATCGGGAATTTGCAGCGTATTTTGCATAAAATTTCGAAGCATTTCAATTTTCAAAAAATCAAGGATGAAAATTTCAGGAAGGCAAAATTGACGTGGCTAGCTAATGTATATCATGGGGTTTGGCTTGTGCGGATGAGAGCAGGTAACGACCTTGACCACTGTGTTGTTGTAGATGGTGCGCTGAAGTGGGTCCTGGACAGCGAGGAGAAGCATCCAATGCACCTTGTGGGATAACTCCTCTCCGCCCTGGGTCAGGTGAGAGGCCAAGGCTTTAGCGAGGGAGCACGCGGCGCGGACGCGACGCGCCAATTGAACCGATCGGACGAGCTCGCGAAAAGGGAGTGGCTCACTGGCCGGTTACGCGCAGTCGCCCCGTGGTGCGTGAACGGGAGCGACCGGTAACGGGTTAGAAGCCAGCGCGCGCGACAGACAACCGAAAACGGACGTACGTAGGCGCGAAAGGGACGGGGGCGAGCTTGCCCCTGTTTACTGGTGGGGACGGGTGCCAGGTCTTAACCCCGCAGAGGGACGCCTTGGACACCTGTCCCAGTACAGTAGTACAGTACCTGCCGCCTAGTGCGTGCCGGGTACTGTACACAATTAAAAAACTAGCGCCATAATTGCTACTACCGCACGGACGCTGCTACTACACGTGTGCACTACTGTACACGCGTGTTGCTTACAGACTACCGCACGGACGACACGTGTGCTAACGCGCACACGTAACACGCGTAGACTACCGCTCGGACGACACGTGCACTGCTGTACACGTACGCCAGATTACGACCGCTCGGCATGCGCGCGCGCTCGCTACACGTGGGCACAGCCTCCCACGTGTATACCGTATACGGCCGTCCGATGACCTCCGCGCGCTCGCGCCGGTCATTATACTACACACCTCTCTGCGGATGCATTGCGTGCTTGTGGTGGAGACGGTGTGCAGGGCTTGTACATTGCCGAAGTCCGCGAGTTGTACGACTCAAAGGTACCCAACAGTAAGGGAGTTGTAGAAGTTGATCATTGTTAAACAGAGCTTGGGAGGTCCTTTCGGACAATCCATTGTTCCGGTTGAACGTCCAGTCGGCCTGATTCAATTACGTCGCGCAATACGGCTTGGTTCATCTTCTTTGTCAGACCGTCGGCTATGTTGTTAGAACTTCTCACAAATCCAATATCAGAAATGGTTTTATCCTTAAAGCCTTGTCTTGCGGAAGCAACGTCCAACATCATTCGCTTCTCTGAGGTGCGGGATCCTTCGGAAATGATGTCGAAGACGGATTTGCTGTCGGTAAAGAGTTGCATTGGTACTTGCTTTGACAATATCATGCCCATTTCATTGGCTAGTGTTGCCGCGACGTCAAAAAGATCGCTAAATGCAATCACTTCGCCTGCCATTGATGACCTAGTCACTCTTCGAGATTTGTACGATTTGAAATGTATGGGAACAACGGAACCTGTGTGGTCCCCAAGCAAACAAATGTTGCCAAGCTGAGAAGAGAGATCTGAATTATTCGCAAATGATGAATCCGAGAAGCCGATCACTTTCAATGTGTTCATATCAACGACGGGAATTTTGAGTGATACTCGATTATTCACTGCGTATCGAGTAGCACGATTGAGTCGACGAATACATTCATCCTTTTCTGTATCGAATTTCTCAGCGGTCACTTGGGCGAGTTGGGACATTTCAAAGAGGCAGTCTGGCCTTGTGTTGGCCAACCAGGCCAGCCTCATTCTCATTGAACGGAAACGAGAGAAGGAAGCGTCAGGAGACAAGTCCTCGAGCTTTCTTAGATACGCATGTTGCTCTTGTGTGATGGTACCGTCCTTTGCACGACTAAGTGAAAAGCCAGTGAACATACAAGGTAAGCTTTGGTCCTCTGTCATTTCGAACTTCTCGTTCGTCTTCTTAGAGAGTTTTTTGAACGAGGCGTCGCCTGCCCGAATGATATCATCAACATATCCTCCAGATAGGCCTTTGAGCAATCCATCCTTCATCAAGACGTAAAGTGCTGGGTCAGATCGGAGAGCTTTCATCCCTAAGTCTTGTATGTGATGCTTGTCCAAAGTGTCATGCCAAATATCTCCCGACTCACACAGACCATATAAGGGCTTTATAAGTTGGAGACACTGCGACGGATGTAGCTCAAACTCAGGGACGGTATTCATTATGAATACTTCACGTGCCAAAGGTTCTGCAGATTGGAGATATGCTTGGCGAACATCAGAAGTCCATATGTTGAAGCCGTGTATCCCAGCTAGGGCCAGGAGTAGTCGGATGGATTGGGGCTGAAGAGTTGATGTTGTGTGTACCATCATGTGCTTGAATCGGTCTCGATGCCCCCCGATTACATATCTAGCCTTATATTTGATGTTCCCGTCCTCAGTTGACTTAAGAGCTAGTACAAATCGTCCAGGAAGGACGTTTCCGTCAGGAGGGATTTCTTCACGCAATATTACCTTAAAGGTACCGCGTTCCAGCAAAGTTTTGATCTCCTTGCGCTTTGCCTCGCCCATTTTCTTGGAGCGAGATCGGGGATCACCTTTGTCAAGAATCTCGGTGAGATGAACTTCGTGATCATTCGGTGAGGAGAAGAAGTTGAGACCTTGACCTAACTGTGTGAAAAAGGAGTGTGCTATGGTTTCTGGTGCATGGTAATGCTTCAATTGTGCTACATTAAACGGTCTCGCAGCTCCAACTCTTACATCCTGGATGAATGCAAGCTTCTTTGTCTCTTCCACGGCAAGGACTGTAAAGGGTCCTAACCATTCGCCTATGCGGTTGTCGACTTGCTTCTCCCTCCACACGAGCACTTGGTCTCCAGGTTCGTAGACACGGTCCCACGCTGGTGGAGTAGAATGTTTCAGAGCCCTCTTCACCCGTAGTTCTGCCATGTGTTTCTCCATCTGAGTTCTTGCAAGATGTGCCAATTTAGCCCGGCTCGCAAGGACGGCTCTTTCGTTTGGGGTCTCTGACTTGGTATATACCTTAGGGAATTCTCCAAAGACAAGAGCAGATGGAACAAGTCCTTCAGGGCCCAGGGTGTCATTCATGGCTTTGACTGACAAGGCCAAAGCCGTGTCGGGGTCAGAAGTCGGATGCTCCATCATTATCTTCCGATAAGTTTGTCTGAGGGGTTGATGGTATCGCTCACAGAGTCCAAGACTTGAGTGGGCTTCTATCCCAGTTCTATTCACTTTTACATTAGACACAGCACCAATGTTGATGAATAGCGGTCCAAATGCGCTCCCTTGGTCGACTACTATTCGGTTGGGTAGACCTGTGTAAATCGTCGCCCAACATTTGAGTATTGTCGCCCATATTGTCTTCGTTGAGACGTCTGGGAGGAATTGTGCTGCAGAGAAATGCGTACCTTCATCTACAATATGCAAGACCGGTTTTCCATCGATGTACACGATATCTAAAAGTATTCTCTCATTGAAGCGGACGTTCTCTGCTCCAAAAGATACCCTGAAACGTGATGGTGCGTTCTGGACCCTTTGACAAGGATCGCACCTCTTTGCGAGATCCCGTAACGTTTCCAGAGTACCAGGGGTAGCTTCTTCTGGTCGAGAACGGCGGAGAGAATTGAACAGCTTCTGAGCTGACGGATGAAAGAATTGTTTGTGTAGTTTTTGAAGTTGTGTTCTGCTGAAGTAGATATTCGGTGGGAAGTACATTTTGGCGAAAATATGATTGCTTTTAGCCCTGTACAGGGGTACGGACCATTTATTAATGTAACATATCCTTCCTTTCTTATTCTCGATCCTTTTTCGCTTTGTCAGACGATTCGCGACAGTGTCTGCGATAAGGGATTCCCGGTCCAAGATGTCCATCCTAAGTAAAGCTGGAATGTCTGCTTGAACGACATCAAGGTGCACGTTGATAGGAGCAACACCGAAGGGTGTCTTAAGTGGTATTGTAATCTGTCCAAGCGACTCAAAAGTGGTTTCGGCAAAGCCGAAACGGTTCTGAAACGGTGGCTGTGAGAGATTCGGAGATCTCAAGTCTTGTTGGGCGAATATCCAAGTCAGCTCTTCATGTCCTATGACAGATTTCGGTGCTCCAATGTCAATGCAAAAGCCTTGATAACGGCAACGGTTATAGTTGTTCAATTTCGTTGCATGAATGTGAGTCGCATCGACTTCGACGGGAGATTGTTTGCGCCTCGGATGAGTGGTGCGATGGGAGGCTGCCCATCGCGCTGGGCGGCGAAGTTGAGGCTGATTACTTCGTCGCCGAGTTAAAAATCCTGCCCATCGATGTTTGTGCCGTAAGGAGTATGTCCCTCAGACATGGATGATGATAAGTGATGGGTGAACCATTCCTTATCTTCCTCTTCAACGGCAGCAATATCATGAACAGGATTGTCAGACGTTAATGATTCGAACAGGTATACCTCGTGTGGTTTCTTGCTGAAGTGGACGTGCGGGTCTGTTGCTTCATTGTCGTGTGTCAAATTGTTTGGGGTATCCGTCGATTGAGGGAGGTCTTGAGTGAGTTCTCCCTCCAGGGCTGCGACAAAGTCAGACATGACATGTACTGCCGATTCGCCATTGACCATCCGCTGACGCACCTGATTCCGAATAGATCCGGCTTTGCATCGATGTCCCGGACGCCATGCCACACGACATCTATGACATTCGTTCCGACGTCTGCTCTCTTCGAAAGTACGATTTGCGGGAGAAGAAGCAATGCCCGGGCGACCAATATTCAATTGTTGTCCACCCTTGAATCCTCCTCTCGGAGGGTACTTCTGCACATACTTCGGGTTGCGGCCATACTGTTGTACGAAAATGTCGTCTGAGAAAGCATGTCGGATACCCGTAGGTCTCCTGGATACATTGAGTATCTCTTCCTCAAGTTGCATGTTCTCACGGAGTGATGTGATAAATCCATTGAATGAGTATTGCGCAGTGACAATATTACTTATGGGAGTCTTCGACCAAGAGTAGCACAATACAGCGTTGCGCAAGTATCCGATCTTGTGCGGTTCAGATCTAAAATGTGGAAGGCATTGTGGTGACATCTCTTCGATCATGCTGACAACCTTAGTCAGGCCCTCAGTGGATGAGGATAGCTCATGTTCCGACATTATACTGTTCATTCTTAACGTAGACAGTATTCCATATACTTGGATTTGGCGTGCGTTGCTGTTGAATTCTGTCACCATCATCTCTGCCATCTGTTCAAAAGACATATCATCTCTAGCGTTGTTGAAGAAGAATGTCCTTGCCGGTCCATTAAGAATGTTAACAAAGTAGTCTGCCTGTTGCGAAGTAGACAAGCGATGTTGACGTGCACATATGTTGTAGTCGCTAAGCGTCATTTCGATTGACTGAGTCAGGCCACCGGTAAAACGGTTATCCTTGAAGTGCTGAAATACATAGTTTGCCTTTCGAGTGTCTTCTCTCACATCTACCGAATACGGAAGGGCAGATTCGACCCCTGCGACAGTCGTAGACGGTGAGACAGCACCATTTGTTTGATTACCATTACGAATGCCATGTTCCGCTCCTGCAACATTGATAGCTTGACGATGATGAGTATGCTGGGAAGTTCCATTACCTCTCGGAGTGGTAATAACATTCGGTATCGAAGACGGAGTGTCACCGGAATTGCCCCTGTTGTCCGCTGGTACGACTTGTAGTGTTGCTTGGACACCTGCAGTTAAAAACACGGGTGCTTCAGTTGCAGCACTCCTTTGTCTGGTTAGGAGGTTGGGTGATCTCCGAGTACGACGATACGTTCCCACAGCGGTGCTAATAGTATCGTGAGAGCACCCTAAGAAGTTTGTAAACCAAACGTGTGTCATGATCGAACGGTTGCTGGTATCAGTAGAACTCAGTTCTAATGCTGTGCTCAAACCGTCAAGAACACCACCAAATCCATAGAGAGTGGCAACATCCCGTTACAAAGCAAGAGGGAACAAAGGCGCGCGTAGTAGTTCCACAGTCAGAATGTCCTCAGGTGACGGCATCAAACTCTTCATGGCTTCTCTCACTTCATCAATAGGGGGCATAGTTACACCCGCAGAACTTCCCGATTCGTCGGCTATGGGGTACAGGTTGAGGGTATAGAGAGCTACGTCCCGTAGTTGTTTTCAATGTTCAGTAGTGGGCTCTACTATAGATGCAGATCGCTTGAGGCGCTGGTACCGAGCATTCACTTGAGCACGGGTAGCGGTAGGCATGGTGGTCAACCACTAGGGAACAAGTAGATTCAAGGTAAACGTATGAGCGAAGATAAGTATCCAGAATCCGGATTGTCGTTGGAAATCTTCTTTGCTCTCTGCGCACGAGGTTCTCGTCGTACAATCGTCGAGCAGTAAAGGCTCGTGCGGGAGGGGGTGTGGAGAAAAAGGAGAACAGGATGTTGGGTAGAGGGGTCTCCTCCCTTCTGTCAAAGATACGCATAAAATGCACTTTACTTCGATAGACCCAACTGCCTCCTCTACTAGTGATGAAGATCGTACCCAGGTATATGTGGTGGACTCAGTCTCGTCGGCGCTAATCGCCGACGGACTGAATGTAAATTTCTTATTATTTCGAGTCGATCTCGATCTCGTTTTGGGCTGACGTGTGACCAATTATCTGTCGAGTATCTCGAGTCTCCAAGACCTCATAAGTCCGACAGTTTCTTTCACTTCTTCGTAACCAAATTCACAATTCACAAAGTCGCACATACTTTCAACTTCGAACAATTCTTCGCCTTTCATTCTACTCACCAATGCCATCCCCCATGCATGTTATCCCAAATTCTATTGCCCGCGAACACATATGTAAAGCTTTACCGTATGTACAGTGCGCACTGAAAGTATAAGGACACCATTGAAACCTTGACCTTACACAAAAATACGAAAGATATGATAATGAAAAGCAGCTCAAACGAAAGGGAAGAGAAAGAGTGTACAGAAACTGCAATCGTTTTAATAGTATGATACTTCTTGTACGGTGACTTATCTTTAAAAACCTAAATACCACCGCACTGTAATTATAAGGACACTACACGATTACCAATAACGTAGCAGAGTAAACCATTTTTCGCCCAACCAAAACGGTACCGTACTATCTTCTCGAACATGGCTGGCCATCCCCGCCAACCGATGCCCACCATCTAGCTATTTAACATGCCGAAAGGGAAGCAATTAACAGACATGGAAAAACGTCAAATTCTCGTTCTCCACAACGAATGTTTGTCTGTCCGAGAGATCGCAGAGTCCATCAACAGATCGAAGACCGTCGTGCACAACTTTATAAAGAATCCGCAGGAATATAGATCTAAAAAGAGGAGTGGAAGACCTCCTAAACTAATGCCCGCTTTAAAGCGCAGGGTAATAAGGGAGGTTTCTAAAGGAGAAAAGTCTGCCAATCAGATCTGCAAGGCACTCGATTTACCGGTCCACCGGTCGCGCGTACAAGCCCTTTTGAGGAAAGATACTAATCTAAATATAAAGTACACCAAGTTTATAAGTCCTCTAGTCCTCACTCCGATGCATATGAAACAAAGGCTAGATTGGCCTACAAATCATGTTACTTGGCATGATGAGAAATAGAACAAAATTATTTTTTTCTGACGAGAAGAAGTTCAATTTGGATGGCCCCGATGGTTGTCATTACTACTGGCATGACTTAAGAAAGGAGAAAAAAGTTTTAAGCAGAGGTCACCAAGGAGGTGATTCCTTAATGATTTGGTCTTGCTTCTCTTACTACGGACGGAAAAATTTAGTAATAATGTATGGGAAAAATGATGCTGGAAGGTACTGTGAACTACTTAAGGACGATTTGCTACCGTTTGCGGCAGTGACGCATGGTGAGAATTGGACATATCAGCAAGATAACGCCTCTATACATCGTTCTTTTTATACTAAGAAATGGTTTACGGACAATGGCGTTGCTTTTTGCCGTGGCCTTCGCATTCACCAGACCTCAATCCCATCGAAAATCTATCGGATAGCAAGGAGTGTGTATGGAAATGGGAGGCAGTATCAGGATACTGTAGAGCTGTTTGAGGCTATTGTCCATTGCTGGCAGAATATCGACCACAGTATTCTTGAGATTCTCGTTGGATCGATGCAGAGGCGTTGCATTGCTGTTTTGCGGAAGAATGGCGTCCGTGCGTCTAATTGAGATCGAAATAAAGAAGGCTTTTGATTGTACTTTTTGTGTTTGTCCTTATGGTTACAGTGCGGTTGTATTTAGTTTTTTAAAGATAAGTCACTGTACAAGTACCAAACTATAAAAACAATTGCCGTTTCTGTACAATCTTTCTCTTCCCTTTCGTTTGAGCTGCTTTTCATGATCATATCTTTCGTATTTTTGTGTAAGGTCAAGGTTTCAATGGTGTCCTTATACTTTCAGTGCGCACTGTACGTTGGGGAACTACAGTCCACGCTGACCAAGGGAGTCAGTCCTGTTTCCACACGCCCACCCATCTTGAAAATTCAACGGTTGATTCATATATAACTTCATTCTTGCCACAGAAAGGCTGCCTTCAGATGAAGCAACCTGAAACCGCTCTGGTGTCTACCTCTTGAGAGGAAGCTACACGTATACAGTAGACGACAACCGATTTGCCTCATACGTATGACCCCACCTTGCTTTTTGCAAAAATATATATACTGAAGATATTTGTAGTTTTACGATGGTTGATGGTCAGTGGGACATCAGCTAAACAGGATCCAACATGCTACAGTAGCGCTACAGTAGAACAGGACGAATCAAACATTAAAAAGGACGAAAGATTCAAAAGGAAAACAAAGAAAGAGAAAAAGACATGATGAAAAAAGGAGACACGACACGAGGGCGGCAGTGCCGGGAATGGGTTGGAGAGAAATAGACATGGGGAGGAGAGGTAGCGAGATAGGACAGCTCGCTTGTACTACTTATGGGTCGGCGGCGAAGCGGGTACAGCGAGACGCCCGGCTGTCAGTAAGTGCTTACAGACGCGTGCTATTCCTGTGGCGTTTTGTGAAGTTGTCAAGTCTTCCGTTGCACCCTTCCTCCCTTTATCTTTCTATCCCCCTTCTGCCCTTAAGGGGCAGTACCCTCCGCCGTCCCTACGGGTGCAGGTGTACACGTATACACATGTACACGTACGCGTAAGGACAAGTTTCACCCCTATACACACAGTGTACATTGACGCGTACAACCCACCATTAAGGGTCGTTCCAACTCCAATATTTAATGTACGGTACGGTATGGGTTTTCGATGGCAGCCGCTCATTGAGCATACATTACCAAAACTTCTTCCATACACTGGCACAGCTCCATTTCACGCGTACCGCATTTGGGACTTGCAAGCCGTTCCCCTGCAATTCCCCACCTCACTTTTTTTACGGAACTCGATTGGCAATTTCGAATCGGGATCTTCTTCTTTTGATATGGCGGAGCAGACAGATTGTCAGCTTGATTTTATATCTCGGTGCTGTTATCACAACGCCCTGCATGTCTCCACAGAGTGACACCACGCGCACCCCTGAGAAACCATCATGTCCTCGCCCAGGCCTCCACCCCGCCAAGTGGAAAGATGGGACGCCTCTGCCCTTCAAGATGCAGAACAGGAGCGCACGCCTCCATGCCGGTCGACAGTGCTTGTAGCTCTCCAAAAGAAAGAAGAGGTTCCTCCTCAGCCTCTCGATCCATCGTGCGATCGACCTCAGGACCGACATGCGAAATATCATTGCGGCTATAACAAGTTGGCCTCCGACTGTCGACAGTACTACTCAAACTACATACATTGTGATACTGTACACTGCTTGGAACAAAATTAAAAGTTTTCAATGTACATTATGGAAATCCATACCATACCGTACACAAACTTTTTGAGTTGGAACGACCCTAAGCTTGTCTGCAAAGTCACGAAAACGCGTAATTTCGAAACTTTTCCAGACAACGCGTTTGGCAAAACTCATATCATACCGAAAACTGGCGCCATGTGAGTTTTCCACGAGTTTCACATCCGCCCCATCACACCACTGCCGGATTGACCCGTCTTGCAGGAACACGAACTGGGTTTTTCGTTCTTTTCATCAGGACAAACAAACGAGTCTCAGACTGCACGGGTCGTATCGATATGCGTCATGGACGCCCGCATCGCTTCATCTGCGCAGAATCCATCAATGGATCAAAGCGCGACAGGATCTGCCACAGATGCCACCGAAGCAACCGCCAAAGATAGACAAGTACGAGCTTCTAAAAAGCAGTCCTTTCCAAACGGCTACCCTTAGCCTGTCAAGAAGACGAAACACATCGCCCTTTCGACTGAGAACCTTTCTATCCATCCTTGTGACGAGCTACAATATTTGCCTCAGCGAGGGAGTCGCGCAGGTGCCCGTGATCCGTCGGGCGGCACAACGTTGTACCAGACTTGCGTTTGTTGCGGGCAGGCACCCACCCTGCTGGAGGTCAGTCCGCGAAACCCGTGGCGGAATTTTTCAAACTCGGGTTTACTTTACATCCAGCGATTTTGTGGCCAAATAAAAAACAGCGCCTTATTATTGCGGACAACCTTATTATATCGGAACTTTACAAAGTCAGTTGGACACCATTTCTTTAACGTACATGCCCTTGGCAATAATGTCTTACAAAACGTTGGCATAGCAGGTGTCAATACACACAAACGCTAAGAATCTATTCAAGTTTCAATACCAGGTTGACTTTTTAAACAGGCGTTTTGGTTTCCAAAGATATCAACACATAACGTTTTGCGGTTGGTCAAAAACGCTTATTTTCTAGACATTCTAAAAAAGGCCGCAAAACACGTCCAGAGCTCACTAAACGCCGTCCTTCCGCAACACACAACTGAACTGCGGTGTCGAGAGTATCTTTTTCCTTCTTGTGGAGCAAGCACAAGTGTAATAACTCCGGGGACCGAGGAGTCGGGATAACCAAAGTATGTTGTTGGTTGTGCAGATGAAGGATCGATGAGGGTTTATTGACGAGAAGCGAACTCGTCGGCGCTTAAGTCAAACCGGAATCCGGAATGAGCTGCTGTTCTAATTACAGGCCAGCTCTTGATTATTCTAAATTACACCGTAGAAACTACATCTACAGAAAACCGAGTTCGGAATTAGAGTAGAACCAGACCATCAGTCACACTCCCCTCTTTCAAAGCGCAAGAATCTTCCGAGCTTTTTCGACCAGCTCGCGAGGACTGTTCTTGCGTTTCAGCAGACGTTCGAGCATACGAGGAACATCCTCGTAAACCTTAACAATGGGCTCGAGAGTATCATCCGAATTCGGTAAGCCCTTCCAGCGGACTACAACGTAGACGCCATCAAGGTGTTCTTCCAGTCGCAAGAGGCGCTGTACTATCATTCCGGTTTCGGATTGTAGAACATGGGACATAAATGCGTCTGTGTCCAGCGTCGGATCATGATAGAACTTAAGCCTGCTGGCATTGCTCTTCCGATTCTCCGACTCGTAGATCCTTGACTAGGTAGACGTAGTCATTTATTGCGCGTAGCACGCGTCGCGGTCCGCGCCAACGGAGAGCAAGTTTTTCACCCGCGAAGAAGTCTTCCCTGGCAACAAGCACGAAGTCTCCATCCGTAAAATTCGGCAGCGTTCCACTTGAGGCTTTTTTTCGTCCGAGATTCCGGTTCTTGTCCACAGTATCTCGTACGATCGGATGTAACTCAGCGACGCGCGCCTTGAGGGTGCTGATACTGAGAAGCTTTTCTAGCTTAGTGTAGTACAACGGCGCGAAGGCAACGGCGCCACCGCTGCCGCCCCAGGATACAGTACGATGGCTGTAAGCGCGAGAAGAACTGTAAGGAGTTATATTTACAGCACACGGCCGGTGCGGAGTACAGTAGTACCCCGCTGGTTACACGTGTAGGATCCGAACGGTAAGTAATTAGTAGTTAATGGCACAAATGAGCCAATTTAGCACAGTAGCTGGTATACAGTAAGTAACAGCTACTGTAGCGGGACAGGTGTCCTGGCGTAGCACTTAGGGGTTAAGACCGTGGGCACCTGCCCTGTTCCAGTAAACGGGGGCAGACTCGCCTCCCTTCCCTTTACGGCTTTTTGCTAACTCCGTCCGGTTTTACCTCTAAGTCTCACGCTTCTAACCCGTGACCGGCCGTCCGGATCTAACACCGCCGACCGGCTGTGCTTCACCGGCCACGTGAGCCTTCCCTCTTTTCGAGTCGTTCCGTACGGTTTGCGCTCGCGTGGGTTATCCAGAGGCGCGCGCTCCCTTACCTCTAACCCCCCTCGTTCCGAGTGGTCGGGACGAAGGTAGTTATACCACATTTTGGTACTCTTGTGGAGGGGATAACTACAGAGGTTGAGCCCGCACTGGATCGCCAGCGCGAGCAACTACCGATCGGATTGAAAGAGGTCGAAAATCACCGCGTCGATCGCCAGTGATCATCGACAATGAACCGTGCGGATTTCGCCGGATAAGATACGGCCTCCGGGCGAGCAAGTACCCGCAGTGGCAGAGGCGCACAGCGCCCCCAGATCGACAATCCGGAAGCCCTGCTACGCCCGCCGTCTACCAGGGGCCAGAGGACCCCTTCCGTTTGGGACACCACCGCCGGGCTACCGGCTGGTGGGGGGAACCGCGTACAAGTACTGTACGACGCGTTACTCCCGCGACTACAAACCTGGATAGAGGATTTCCTCGCTGAGGAACTACCTCAGGTCGTCCAGGTTTGCCTCGACCGAACGGCACCAAGACTGGTGGCGGAGCATGCGGACGCCGCGCTCTGCGCCCTGCTGGACGAGAAAATCGCCCCCCTCGTACGCGACGAGGTGGTGGCAGCGCTCGCCGCGGAGGGGGACGAATCTCCGACCGCATTGGCTCTAAAGGGAGCTATTAGCTCCGCCGTGGCCATCCGTCTGGCCACGACATTCACCGACACGGGAGGCGCGGTACCGCCGCCGGCGCCGCGCCGTGAAACCGTTCCGGACTCAAGCTTTAATATCGCTGATCCGATCGGCGCCGTACCCGGGCTTGATAGGATGGACCCTCACCCGGAGGGCAGAGCCATCTATCTCCCAACCGTTCACGGTGCTACAGGGAGGACCACAGAAAATGTCCTCCCCATACTCGCCGGTACGGGCGGCCTCCGCGGGACAGACAACCGCCTGGGGCTCCCCGAGACAGAGAATCGGGACCCGTACCGGTTGAGCAGAAGACGTGCACCCAGCACGCACAGAACCGAAGCGGAATACACCCGGTATTCTGAGGCAGAAGACCCCCGTCACAGGACGGATGAAGACCGCGAGGAACGCCGCTGGCGATACTGCGATAACCGCGAGGCACGCCACGGGCGATACCGCGATGCCGGAGGGGGAGGATACCCCTCCAATGATGACCCATCCGGTTCGGAAGACTCTCGCAGGCGGGGCCACAGGGCACGCCGCGATAGAAGCCGAGACCAGCACCGGCACGACCCGTCCGACTCGGAAGACTACCACACCCAGTCGGATGAGGGGCTTCGTTGCTCGAGCAGACGCCGCCGGGCTGACCCGACGAGCGACGAGCGACGGCCCACGGTAATCAGGCCCCTCAATGACGTATTAACCAAGGCCGTCAACTACAAGACCTACCGCCTGGAACGGCGTAGCTCGCGCTACGACTCCACAGTAGCGCGGCACATTAACCGTTACCGGAAAAAACTGGACGTGCAGATGAGGTCCCACACGTTCAGCGGTCAGGATCCGATTGCGGTATTGGGATTCCTCGCACGCCTCAAGATGGCGTGCGACCACAACGGGATCACCGAGGGAGCCGCCGTGTGGTGCTTCCAGTTCTACCTCACCGGTCAGGCTCACGCCCTACTCCAGTCCCGTCTCAATGGAAATACCATGGCGGTTGACGTGGAGCGGCGCGAACTGCTCAGGACGTACCCGCAGGTCGTCAACTTTTTGTTGCGTACCTATGCGACCGATGAGGTAATTTTCGAAGCGGTTGGTGACGTGACCTCCTTCCGTCAAAGTTCGAACATGACGGAGGAGGTCTACAGTAACCACCTCTGGGACAAGGCTCTCCGATGCGGTACGGTATTCTCCGACCGGCGGTTGAAGTCCCTGTTCGTCGAGGGGTTACTTCCCGCCACGTGCGCGCAGGTCCGCAATTACCTCGCGACGCACCCGGATGTGGATTACCAATCCGTCGCTCGCTATGCGCAAGCGATCGGGGAAACCAATCGGGCTTCCCGTCGACAGGGGATGTCCGCCATGGCACACCGAGAACCGCCCAGAGCGGCTAGAAGACCTGACCGCACCGCAAGGACGAGACCCGTGCTGTCGGTTGAGTCGGCATCCGACATCCCGACTGCTGGGGGATTTGCTGAAGAAGCAATCCTGGCCGTGACGGACCAAACCGCCACGCCGACCTCGATGAGCTCGCCACCGACGAGTTTCTATCCGTCGCCAGCAGCTTCGACGGCGGGCGCCCCGGTTCCGCCCGCCAACCCTGGCGACGTGCGCACAGGACCGTACGGGAGGCAAGGGCAGGATACACGCGTCCGGTTCTCCGGCGGGAGATTTCCCGGACCGCCACCGTGCCGGTTCTGCCTGGACACCACGCACCGACAAGAGGGGTGCCTCGTCGTTGCCGATGCGGGCCTGCGGGCCAAGCTTCTGGAGGCACGAGAGGCCAACTACCAGAAGCTACGCATCGGGCAAGGCCTCCGCCCGGGATCCCCGTTCAACCGCCAGGGGCCGTCCGCTTGGCGAAACCAGCGTCAAACGGCCCCTGCGGGCGTCAACGTGGTCGAGGAACCGCACCTCGACCACACCGAGGACCCCGTGGTACGAGCCGCGGATGAGACCCGTGAGGACTTGCTGCTGATGGGGGAAGCCGGGGAGGACGCGTAGAGGCGACGACGTCTCTCCCCGTGCCCAGCCTCAGAAGCTTAGGCACCCCCGATCCGGCTGCGCCAGTGGAAGCGCAGCCGGGTAACCGAACGGAAGTCCAGGCCATCTGCTTCTTCAAGAAGCAGAATTACAAGATCTCCGCGACGGTTGGTCAGAAGCAGGCGTTGATGGTCGCCATCACACCAGTGCTGGACTCAGGAGCCGGCCCGAACCTCATCCATTTACGGTGTGTCGCCGAGTCGTGGCGACCATCGATAAAACCGGTTCGGAGCCCAGCGCTCATCGACGCGTCAAACCGCGCGATGAAGGCACTAGGGTAAATCCCCCTGCTCGTCCGAATCGGTGAGTTTGTGGCGCGCGTCCCGTTCCTGGTAGTCACGAGCCTCGCCGTGGACTGTATCCTCGGTACGACCTTCCTGGATCGCCACGTCAAGGCGATCCTCCCACCGCAACGGAAGGTCGTGTTCCACGACGCGCCACCCGTGGCGTTGGTCGGAACAACCCCCTCTAGGCACGACCGCAAGATGGCCTCGAGGAGCACGGCACAACAACTACCGCCGTCGGATAAACCCGAACGGAAGCAGGTGGCGTTCCCCGCCAACACACCGTCACGGAAGATCCGCCTCGTCAGAGGGGTGACAATTCCCCCGATGACGCAGGCCATGGTGAGGGTCGCCACGCCGGTGGGGGGGCTGTGTTTTTTACAGAACTCCCCAAAAACCGCGCACAGGAATTTGACCCTCATGGCACAGGGGGTCATGGATGTTGCCCCCGAAAAACCGTTCTCGGTAATGCTCAGCAATTTTGGGCACCGCTCGGTTCACATCCCGAAGCATACCGTAGTCGGACTGGCTCTCCCGTCGCCCACTCACATCCTGACCCTTGGCGACTCGGCCGCGGAAGCGGCCGAAGCTAAGGAAGGGGGAGGGATATTTAATTCCAACCTCTCAACCGCAAACGAGGGCGCGGAAGAAGCCGCTGACAGCCGTACGGACAAGGGCGGGGCTGAACAAGCCACGCCGCCCAAGGCGCACCCCGGGGCGGTTGGAACGGATAAACCCGAAGACACCGCCGCCCCTGAGGAGGACCCCAACGCCTGGCAGGAGGACGTCCACATCGGTGCCGAGGACGAGGAGGTACGCTCGGAGATCCTCGAGGTACTGTCCGAATTCAAGGACATGTGGACCGGCCGGCTGGGAAAAATCGGGGCCACGAAGCACCGGATTGAGCTCAAGCCCGGTGCTCGCCCGATTTACCAGGCGCCTTACCGCGCCGGACCAACCGCACGGGAAAAAGAGAAAACGGAGATCGACGGCATGCTCCGGGCAGGGGTAATCGAACCCGCCACGGCCGAATGGGCAAGCCCCGTGGTATTCGTCCCTAAAAAGGATGGTACCATGCGGTTCTGTGTCGACTACAGAAAGTTCAACGCAGTCACCGTTCGGGATTCCTATCCGTTGCCGAGGATGGACGAGTGCATCGATTCCCTCGGCGACGCTACTGTCTTTACCACGCTGGATTGCAACAGCGGGTATTGGCAAGTAGAAATCGCCGAGGAGGACCGCGACAAGACGACGTTTGCGTCGCATTGCGGGTTGTACCGTTTCCTCCGCATGCCGTTAGGTTTGAAGAACGCCCCCGCGACCTTTCAGCGGGCCGTCGACATCATACTGTCGCGGGTAAAGTTGGAAACAGCTCTGGTCTACCTGGATGATGTTATCATCTACTCCAAGACCGTAACGGAACACGTCGCGCACGTCCGCGGGGTTCTACGCCTACTGCGGGAAGCGGGCGTGTCGCTGAAGCTGTCGAAGTGCGCCTTCTTCGACACCTCGGTCACCTACCTGGGACACGTGATTCGACCAGGCAGGTTGGAGGTCGAGCGCCGCAACGTGGTCGCCATCGAGTGCGCTCGACCTCCTCAGAACCAAACGGAATTGCGGTCATTCTTAGGAATGTGCAACGTGTACCGTCGGTTCGTGAAGAGCTTCGCGAAAATAGCCGCTCCGCTGAACCGGAAGACGGGGAAAAATCAACCCTTCGAGTTTGAGGTTCTTACTGATGAGGAATACGAGGCGTTCGTGAAACTCAAGAAGCGCCTCGTGTCCCCACCGATCCTCGCCCTACCCCGTTACGGAAAGAAATACACCCTGGACACGGACGCTTGCGCGTACCAGGTCGGCTGTGCCCTACTACAGGAGCAGCCGGACGGCGACCGCCTACCGATCCGTTATTGGAGCCGCGCTCTCACGGACGCGGAGAGGAACTACACCACTACCGAGAAGGAATGCCTCGCTGTCGTATGGAGTATTCTCACGCTTCGACCATACCTGTATGGGAATACGTTCGACCTCCGTACGGATCATGAGGCCCTCCGCTGGGTTCTCAACCTGGCGGATAGCTCCGGCCGGCTAGCGCGCTGGCGTCTCCGCCTAGCCGAGTACTACTACGACGTACAGTACCGGCCGGGTATTAAGCACCAACTCGCGGATGGTGTATCACGCCTCCGAGTTGACGGCGCAACCTCCGAACCGGTTGACGACGAAGTCCCGTGTTTCGCGGTACAATGGCGAGAGGAGGAGAATAACCCCCGCCAAGGTACCGTACACTAGGAGACCCCCGTCGACCCGGGGAGAGCTGAGCACGCGTTCGCGGTTATACCCGAAGAACGCGACGTCTCATCCGTAACGGTGGAAGAGTTCCTTCGGGAACAGGCCGAGGACCCCTTCTGTAGGGCGGCCGCCGAGACTGTGGGGAACCCGGACTCGCGGTACGACGTTGACCGATACGGGTTCGTCGTCCGCAAGTCCCCCCTCGATGGGACCCTGCAGCGGGTTTTACCGAAGCGGCTCCGAGCAAAGATATTGTACCTCGCCCATCATCCCCGCCTAGCCGGACACCTGGGCGGTACGAGGATGTACTATACCCTCCGGCGGGAATATTATTGGCCTCATATGGCCAACGACGCCTTCAGTACCGTACGGAACTGCGCGTCATGCGCTGCCACCCGGGGAACCCTGGTGAGGCGCCAGAAGGATCTCAAGCTCTTCCCAGCAGCAGGACCGCTGGATTTCGTCGCTATGGACCTGCTGGGTCCTTTACCGAAGACGGCGCACGGGAAACGCCACGTGCTCGTCATGACCGACCGGTTTACGAAGCTGACGCGCAGCATCCCGTTACGGACAACCACCGCGTCGGTCGTGACAAACGCCTTCCTGGACAATTGGGTCTACGTATACGGCGCACCTCGTTACGTGCTAACCGATAACGGACCACAATTTGCCGCCAAGTTCTTCGACGCGGTGTGCGCCTTGCTGGGGGTGAGGCACTACCTGACTACCGCCTATCACCCCCAGACAAATGGGCAAACCGAACGGTTCAACCGTACTCTGGTACAGCGCCTCCGACACTATGTCGCGGAGCATCAGAGGGACTGGGACGAATACATCCAGCCCCTGACCTTCGCGTATAACATGCAGGTCCACCGGTCGACGGAGACAACCCCGTTCGACCTAGTGCTGACGCGACTACCGTCCGGTTTGGCCCTAACTGGTACTGTACCGCAGGATGCCGTCTCCAACACGGAAGATCCGAGGACCCCGGTACAGTACAAGCGCGCGACGCTGCGTAAACTCTGCGACGCCCTTGAGCGCACGCGGGTGAAACTAACCGCGGCGCAAAGGCGATACAAGGCCGACTTCGATAAGAAGGTGCGTTTCCGTCTGGTCATCGAGGTGGGAGACCTGGTCTTTGTCGACCGCCCACCTCGGCCATTGAAGAGTACCGAACGGGGAGACCTGCCAAGCAATGACGGGGGACCCTCCGTCAAGCTTTTACCGAAAACGGAAGGCCCGTTTCGGGTCCGATCCGCTACGGAGACCACAGTGGTCGTCGATCAAGACGGGGTTTCAAACCGCGTGAGCATCGACCGAATAACCCGGATGCCGCGGGGACCCCGCGACGTCACTGCGGCCGCCGCGACCCAGCCCGCGGCGGGCGGAGAACCCGAACCCGCCGCGGAGTATGTGATCGACCATCTGTTCGGTCACCGGGAGAACCGCACAGGAACCCAGTACAAGGTCTGCTGGTATGGCTACGCCCCAGCGGACGATACCTGGGAACCCGCGGATGGACTCCCCCAGGACTTCATAGACCGCTTCTGGCGCACACGGGCGGCAACACGCCACCGCTAACACCGCACTGGGCAACCCAGCGCGGGGCGGGACGATCCTGCGGAGGACCTCCCCCGCGCGGCGGCCAATCGCCACCGCAAACCCCGCGCCGGAAGACCCGGCGCAGGAGGGGGCAAGGTCGCCAAAGACGCACGCGGAACCCCGCGCACGTCACCGCCCACCCCGCGCCGGAAGACCCGGCGCAGGAGGGGGCAAGGTCGCCACAGACGCACGCCGAATCCCGCGTGCGCCACCGCAAACCCCGCGCCGGAAGACCCGGCGCAGAAGGGGGCAAGGTCGCCACAGACGCACGCGAAACCCCGCGCGCGTCACCGAAAACCCCGCGCCGGAGGACCCGGCGCAGGAGGAGGCAAGGTCGCCACAGACGCACGCGGAACCCCGCGCGCGTCACCGCAAACCCCGCGCCGGAAGACCCGGCGCAGGAGGGGGCAAGGTCGCCACAGACGCACGCGGAACCCCACGTGCGCCGCCCCAAACCCCGCACCGGAATACCCGGCGCGGATGGGGGCGACTCCGCCGAGGGTCTCCTCCAGGCGGCCATCACACGTTTATGCCATACGCGGAAATACTGTCAAGGCGAGCCCTCGTCGGCGGCTCAAGACCTAAACCGCGACCGAACCGGTAGCAGAGCCAGGAACCGGGTGTATGTGGCCCTCAGAGCACTGGCGGCGGTTCCAAATACGACCGATTTTGGGGACCGCCCAATCGGAGCTCGTCAAACCGCCGAGAAGTCACCCGCCGCAAGGAAAAAGCAGGCAGAAATTACTAAGGAAAAGGCCGATTTCCTCGCAAGTCGCTGGTGGGGATGAGCTCCTCATGCTGCGTAGGGACTGGAAACCACCTCCGCAGCACTACGCCGCACCAACCGCGAGGTCACCCATCGCGGGCCGCCGGGCGATCCGGCCGCCGACACCGCTCATGGCGCGCACATACTACTGTGCGCCACCGGCGAACCCGACCGGATAGACCCGGTGCGGATGGACTCGCTGCACCGTTGGAATGAACCGGTTCACCGGTTTTTAATTAAGCCCTCGGATGGGCTACGTTTTCCCCTCTCAAAGGGTGGGAAAAAATCGTAGCTCCCTCCCGTTAACGGCATTGCACTCCCCGGGTTCGCCCGCGTCCGGAGGTCCCAAGACGGAAAATCCGACTTTGGGAAGGCCCAAGCGGATTTGGAAACCGGAACTGTAAACCGCTGTTTCTGCTCGTTTTTTACAGTTTCCTTTCGTGTCCAAATCGGGGCCTCCGCGGAAAGTGACAATGGCAGGACTTACCGACCGGTTTTGGACGAACGGCAGAGCGTACGGCGGCTGGGAGCTCCCCACTGACCGGACGGACAGGCTGGCGGTCACACACCCCGCTGTCTCGCGGGTGAAAGAGCGCCGTTTTTGGAAAGACGGCCAGCCCTCCGGGGGGGTGGGGGAAAATCGCTCCTTTGGCGCCGGTTTGATGATGCTCGGCGCCGGGGGAAGACGCCCCACCGCAACGGCAAGCCTACCCGGACGGTTGAAGGTACAGCGGGTCCGTCTGCTGTACTTGTAAACCAAAGTTCCCGCCCGGTTCTTCAAAAGAACACTGTACGGGAAGAAGGGCTACGATTTCCCCTCTAGAAGGGCGAATAAAAATCGTAGCCCATATCCGAGAACGGTTCCAGACTCCTGAGGTCGTCGCCGACCTGGGACTATTTGGAAACAGAAACGTGTCTATGCCGTTTCTGACTGTTTTTTACAGTTTCTATTAGTTTCCAAATAGGAACCGTTCGGGAAAGGGACTACCGTGCGGTTTTCGCTCTCTGTTTTGGCCGACAGAGGTACCGCACGCACCGGGAAAGGTCTGAGACGTACCGGTGCGCGGCTGGCGGGGGCGTACCCGTGGGGTTTTGGAGGAAATCGAAGAGGAATTCTTGAAGAAATGGCCAGCCCTCCGGGGTGGTCCTGGAAAAACGCTTCTTTGCGCCTGTTGTTCGATGACCCGGCGCAGGCTGAAGCCGCCCAATCCGAACGGTGGCGTACCGCGGATGGAACCGCGAACCGCTGGAGCGCTGAACTCCTCCGCGCGGGTCGGGAGATGACCGCCGCTGCGGGTGTGCATGCGGGTTTGAGGACTCCAGGAAGGTGACTACTGTACGGCCGCGTCTCCGCGGCCGACGCATGGTCTCCGTTCGGGATAGGAGACCGTCACAGCTGGCAGGGATTTTAACCCGCCGCGACGGGGACGTGTCGCGAAGTAAGGAAGGGGGTCTGTAGTACAACGGCGCGAAGGCAACAGCGCCACCGCTGCCGCCCCAGGATACAGTACGATGGGCTGTAAGCGCGAGAAGAACTGTAAGGAGTTATATTTACAGCACACGGCCGGTGCGGAGTACAGTAGTACCCCGCTGGTTACACGTGTAGGATCCGAACGGTAAGTAATTAGTAGTTAATGGCACAAATGAGCCAATTTAGCACAGTAGCTGGTATACAGTAAGTAACAGCTACTGTAGCGGGACAGGTGTCCTGGCGTAGCACTTAGGGGTTAAGACCGTGGGCACCTGCCCTGTTCCAGTAAACGGGGGCAGACTCGCCTCCCTTCCCTTTACGGCTTTTTGCTAACTCCGTCCGGTTTTACCTCTAAGTCTCACGCTTCTAACCCGTGACCGGCCGTCCGGATCTAACACCACCGACCGGCTGTGCTTCACCGGCCACGTGAGCCTTCCCTCTTTTCGAATCCTTCCGTACGGTTTGCGCTCGCGTGGGTTATCCAGCGGCGCGCGCTCCCTTACCTCTAACCCCCCTCGTTCCGAGTGGTCGGGACGAAGGTAGTTATACCACACTTAGCAGCCTCGACCGTAATCGGTTGGATCGTAGAACTTCGTAGGAAGGTCGCAATGGGCGCAGTCGGTTCGCGACCTATGAATGCCGTAATCGGAGAAATGTTTCCACGCTGAGGAGACGAGGCGTTGTTAAGCGCGCTCTGCACGAGCGGCAAGATATCAGGCCATTCAGTAAAGGACATTTGAAGCTCCGATAATACGGCTCGCATTGCGCGAAGTAGTTCGCGTCCCAACCGCTCGACGGCACCGTTACTCCACGGACTGTACGGTAGCGTAAAATGATGCGGTATCTTGAGACCTTTCCCGATCAGTCGGACCGTTTCATTTCGGAAATGCGTTGGACCATCGGACATAAATCCATTTGGCACACCCAACGCAGCGCACCGGTCGATGATGGCAATTGCTGCATTTTCAGCTGAAGTATCGGAAAAGGGAAAGAACCAATTGTAATCCGAATGGTCGTCGCGCAACATGAGGACATATTTTCCTACATCCGAAGTCGGTCCAAGTTCGATGTAATCGAACTGTAGAAGGTGATTAGGACCAGTTCCGTGTACAGCCGGACCGAACGGTCGGGGAACCTTTCCCCCTCCAATTGTCGAAAGACAATGGATGCAGGCCTGGACGAAGGTCCGGATGTCAGTCGTCATTGTTGACCAGAAGTAGTGCTTCCGTAGCACTCGTTCGGTAGAATCCCGGCCTCGGTGTCGGGCGGGGCCGGTGTGTGCGATGATGCACATGGGAAGTTGTAAATCCGAAGCTCGGTCAGGAATCCAAACCGAACCATTGGGGTTTTGCCAAAGTCCATCAGACTTTCCGAGATTCGGCGGCATTTCCGATTGCGCGGAAGATTGCGCGTCCGAAATTTCGGCTGGAGACGGCCATTCAAAATCCGTCGCGGATGAAGATGGAAGTTCCGGAATTCGGATAAGTCGCCGTAATGTCGTAAGAGCAGACCAACGCCCGAGGAGATCGGCCCACTCATTATCCGTTCCCTTAATGTGGAAACAGGTGTAGTTATAAATCGACAATTGGACAGCCCATCTAAGGACTTTGCGAAGCGAGGTCTGGATCATGTCAGGCATTACCGAAAGCGGATCGAATAGGAAGATAAGATTGTTATGATCCGTAAATAGGTCGAATCCTTCCGGTGTAGCGGCAATCCAGTGCATGCGATCCAATGTGGCAAGGATCGCGTAGGCCTCCTTCTTGAAAATAGACCAACCGAATTGTACGGAATTAAATCGCCCAGAGAGGAAGGCAAGGGGCTCGTGCCGCTGCTTCTCGTGGGCATTCTTGAAGTCCTCATAGGGAACCTGCGTGACGATGCCAGACCAAACGGAGTCCGAAGCATCGGTATAAACGCACAGGCGTTTCCCATCATCGCGATGGGACAACGTGACCTGTTCTGCACGGGCGTGCTTGCAATTTCCGAAAGCTTGGGTTTCGGAATCTCCCCAGCCCAATGTGGAGAGTTTGTACCGAGAAACGGAAAGCTTCGTCCGTTTTCCGGCATGCTTGTAAACTTTCTCCATGAAGTCGTGGAGCGGTGCGACAAGATCCGAAAACTTTGGTATTCCACTTTTTTTCCCACTGGAGGGCGCAGGCAAATTGCTGTAAGTGTGCACCGGTAGTCGGAAGTTCCATATTCAACAGACCATCCAGGCGTCTCGGGTCGTACGTTATACCGTTTTCGGAAATCATTCGGCCGCACCATCGGATATTTTTGGCGAACAGCACGCACTTCGCGGGATGCAGCTTGAGATTGTGCTGACCGCAAAAGCGGAACATGTCTTGCACAGAGCTCAAAAGTCCGGAAACGGTTTTGTCGTGGAGGAGAATATCATCCAACCACGACAGCAGGGTGGTCCGTAAATCGGCAGGTAGAACCTCGGCCAATGCCGATTGTAGATGGGTAACGGCGTTCGTTGTGCCGTGCAAAACCCGCGTCGGAGAAAATATCCCGTCCGGGGTTATGAAAGATTGAAGCATTCGGGAATCGGGTTCGAGCTCCAATTGCCAGTAACCGTGCGATAGGTCAAACGTGGGGAAATGCCGGGAACCGGTTAGCTTGCCGAGCTCGTGCTCGATGTTCGGCATTGGAAACTGATGTTTCACCGTAAATCGGTTAACGGGACGTAAGTCTACCGTAAAGCGGAATTTCGCAGGACAGGGTTTCAGAGCCAGGAGCAGTGCGCATGCCCACGGAGACGTTGGGTTTGGATAAGCCATGCCATGCTGCACCAGCTTATCCGTCATATCGGCAAGGAATTCTTGTTGTTCCTTACTGTAATTCCGAAGTCGGACTTTAATCGGCCGAGCATCGGGAGTCAGGTCAATTCGCAACGGGCGAAGTTTTGCCGGGGGACCAGAAGAGAATGACGTCCGAAATATGTCGCGGTGTTCGTCCACAATTTGGTTCAATTTCTTGGCGTCCTCTTCAGGCAATCCGTTTTCTCGGGCAGATTTCTTCAATATTCCGATATCGGTTAGTACCTCCTCGTGCTGCTCGGCATCAATGGGATCGAGCAGCGACGGGTCCGGGAACGGGTCTTCTTCCGTCCGAGCGGTGTAGTAGTTGACACGAGGTCTATCCTTCCGAGATTCGGTTTTCTTCTTTGCCGAAATATCGGAAGTAATGCCATTGAAGCGGGCGAACATCATGCGGCTCACAACGCCGCCTCTTTCGAGCGTGGTCGGATTTCCAACGTGGGAGCAGTCGGACCCATCGAGGGCCGACCGATTATTCTCCAGGAGGGTACGCGTGTCCACCTGGAGATGCCGAAGAACGGGCAGTCCTATTATTAGGTCTTCGCACGCCAGCTCGTCGTCCGCAACGAGGAATGAGGCATTGGCGAGTGCGAGTTGGCCCGATGCCAACTGTAATACCGTTCTCGGAATTGTCCACGTGCAGGAAAAGGTGAACGACTGTGCGTCGTCACCTGACTTCAGGGCAACCTGAATGTGCACCGGTTCGATCGCTCGAATTTTTCCGATGCCGCGGACGGCAGCTCGCTCAGCGAGAGTGGGAGAGACGAGACTGTCGTCACTCCCGTCGTCGCATCTTCCCGTAGCGGAAATGGATGCACGGCCATCTGAACCCAGAACGGGGCAAGATGGCGTTTCCGAATCTGCGGTTTTCTTCTGTCCCAATGGAGGGTTTTTCATGCGACCAGCAGTAGGTCGTCCTTTTGAAGTGTCCGTAGATTCGGATTTTTTGTCACTCGTGTGACTGCCGGTGGAACGGGATGGACCATCCCGTGCCTTGGAAGCGGCAATGTCGGAAAGATACGTGGACTTCTGTTCGTCCGTTGACTTCCAGCAATCTCGGATCCAGTGTCGGTCTTCTTTAGCCTTACATGGAGGATGCCGGCAAGGTGGCGCTTGCCTAGAAGATTGTCCTCCCTTCTTGGGCTTATTTCCATAATCGGCTCTTGGTGGCTTGTCGTTGTTACTACGGCGTTTCGGGTTTTGACTTCGAGATTCCTCTTGCTTTTTACCTGGGCCGGTGTCCAGGATTTGGAATGCTTCCGACAATCGGATGCAGTGTTGCATAAACTTTGGGAAATCTTTCCTACAATCGTGATAGGCGAAGTCCAAATCCGATTCCAGTCGGTTATGTAGCTCCAGCAGTTTTATAGCTGACAGCACGTGATAAACCGCAACCTTCTGGTAAGTCTTCAGTAGCCAGGCCAAACCGTGACGTCGGAGTAGTTTGCAGTAGGACAAGAACAAGGTTTCTATCCTAGAACTGGCGTTCTTATCGGACATGTCCATCCGTAATTCGGTTTTCACCAGAGAATCTAAGGTGTCTAGATCGACAGCTTCCTTAGATTCGTCGGCCTTCTTCTCGAAATACGAGCGTAGCTCCGAATCTGGTAATGTTCGATAATCGGTATGTCCTTCGATGAAACCAAGAGCCAACGCGGACTCCACGATTCCTGGATCGACACAGAATTTTAGATTAACCGGACGGATCGGTTCCGTCGAGGTGCTTCCAGCAACGGTGAGTTGTTGCGATCTTGAGTCGAGCTCGCGCACGTACTGATCGTACAAGCGGAGAAATATCCGGACTGACTCGGAATCGGTCCGAAGCAGTCTGGGATGCGCTACCGAGGATGCCAAAAATGACGAAACGGGCGGCCCTTCGGGCCGTTGGTCAGACATCCGAAAATCGGTAGTGTTGATCGAAGGCCTCCTTGGCGGTAAGAGAAGTAATGGTAGTGATCACTGTAATGACTCCGGGGACCGAGGAGTCGGGATAACCAAAGTATGTTGTTGGTTGTGCAGATGAAGGATCGATGAGGGTTTATTGACGAGAAGCGAACTCGTCGTCGCTTAAGTCAAACCGGAATCCGGAATGAGCTGCTGTTCTAATTACAGGCCAGCTCTTGATTATTCTAAATTACACCATAGAAACTACATCTACAGAAAACCGAGTTCGGAATTAGAATAGAACAAGTGGGCTCCGTGCGCGCTTCGCGCGCCGAGCCAAATCCCTTCTTTCTCCGCTCCTCGCCCCTCACCTCCCGCTCCGCCGTCCCTTCGTCACTGGTCCACTATCGTTGCCGGCGTTCCCCGCCCCGCTGCTCCCCCGTCCTCTTCGCTACTGCTCTCGTCCTCTCTCCGGTCTTCGTTGCCCCTTCCCCCTCGTCCTGCCACGCGTACCGCCCCTCCGTGCTCACTCTGGCTGCAGGTCGCGCTGCTCTCGCCACACTCGCCTCAGTCCTGCTCGTCACCCTTGCCCAGGCCGTGACCCTGGTCGCTAGGTCGCTACGGTTGGCACTCCCGTCTGCCTCAACCTCCGTACCGGCGAGCCCGTGGCCCCCCGCCCACACTGCCCCCTCCCTCTCCCCGCTTCTGCTCTCGACTGTTTCGCCGCCGCCCGCGTTGCCTGGCGCCTACGCCGCGAGGCGCTTCGCTTCCTCAATCCCGGCACTCCCACTTCCGTGCCCCTACCCTTTCGTTATTCTATGGCTCTCACGCTCTAGGAACACGCCCGCGCAATCACACCTCACCCGCCGCCCCGCCCTACTCCACCCGGCCCCTCTACTCGTGCGGCTCGCCCCGCTCCCTCCCGCCCTGCGGCGGCCTTGCCCTCTCCGTCGCCGGCCTCCGCCCCTGCTGCTGCTCTTGCGGCCCCCAAGTAACCGTCGCCTCGCGTGCCCGGGCTTGCACCCCCACCTCGCCTTCCGCTCCACCCATTTCGCCGCCTGTGCACATCCCGCTCGGCTTCCTGCTCCGACCTTTGCAGTTACTGCTCCCGACGTCCCCACCCTTGCTGCTGCTGCCGCTGCCCCTGCTTCGTTGCGTGCGCTCTCAGCGACTCTCCCGCCCTCCGCTCTTCTGGTTCCCCTCCCCTCCTGCCTCCTTTGACCGCCCTACGATCCCTCCTCCCCTTATGATGCGCTTCCCCCATCCCCCGCCTGCCCGCCTCTTCTTGATCAAGCCGATCACAGCCACCTTCCCCTCTGCACGCCGTTTCCGTAGGCCCTCCTTCTCGTCCGTCGCGGTGCCGCTCTGGCACCCACAGTCATCGCAGTTAGTCAATCTTCCCTCTCGTACGCTGCGAACCCCGCGGAAGGAGCGCAACGCGACCGCCTGGAAGTCAATTCCCGGCCCCCCCTCACCCGCGCGCGTCTTCTTGCGCTGCCGGCTGCCACACCTGCCCGCCTCGCAGCGACGGTCTTCGGCGTTCCTCGCCCCTGCCCCTCGCGCCGGCGCTCGCCGCCACCCCCTTCCCCCCCGGGCGCGGTCCGGCCCCTTCCGCACGCGCTCCGCACCCACCTCTCGGGCCTCGTCGGCGGCCTCTGCCTTCACCTACCGTGCGCGACCCTCGCTACAGCGTGGCCATTGTGGTACAACCGTAGGGACGCTAAACCGTAAACGGAAAAGGACAGGCTGTACCTAAAATGAGGGAGCTTGGGGGACCGCTACACTGGAGCGTCAGGTAGAATAATCCGGAAAGGTAGGAAGCACAGGACAAGGGAGGTACACCGCACTGGACACGCGCAGTCTTACTGGGGTGTAGAGCAGTACGACCGGTGGCGAGCTGGAAACCTGCGGGACTTACTTAACCGTACGGTAAAGGACTAGGGTAGGAAGTAAGGGGAGGCGTGCTTGCCTCGGTTTACCTCCAGCCCGGTGCCCCCCTATCTTATACCCCCTAGTAGGGCGGTGGCACCGGACGGACTACAGTAGCTGTACATACTGTAGCCAGCTTACTGTAGCTTACGGTAACTAAAAATGACTACTGTACTAACCCACCGATCGGTCGCGCACCACGTGTACACCTGCACTAGCTGGTGCCACTAACTACACGTGGACTCCCACGTGGCCACATCTACACGTGCTGGCCACGTATGCACCGTATCGGTTAACATCTTACTACTGTACTTGGCGAGGCCTCTGGCGCCCGCCTAGTGCAGTAGCGCCACTTGGCAATTGTACCACAAACCCCCCTTCTTAAATGACGGCACGTCCTCGTGCCGTCCGTCCCGGAGACTGCATTGCCACTTCAAGTCTTCCCACCACGGCCATCCTTGGCGCGAACATTCCGTATCGGTACTAGCCGCCGCTTGGCAGCCGACGACCTCACTGCGCGGACCCTCTCCGTCATGGGCAAGCGCCGGCGCCCCGGTCGGGCAGCATGGCGGTATTCCGCTTGGCCATGTGAGCCGGGCCCTAATTTCCATGCATGGCGGTTTTTCGCTTGGCCATGTGAGCCGGGCGCTAATTTCCATGCGGTTGCAATCCCTGCTTCCTGACGCGACTAACCGTATCCCATCCCCACTAACTTCTTGATCGACAGGTCCTAATCACCCTCTCTCACCCGTACAGTACCGATAACGGATCAAAGGACAGAGGGAAACCCGACGGTGCCGGCCACGACAGCGCCGGCAACACGGTCGAGGGCTGGGGCGAGACTGCCTCGCCTTCCCGTGTCGAGATAGCACCGAAGTATTCCCGTGCAGAGACTCCCGTGGCTCGTCTGAACGGTGGGTAGGTTAAGAGCAGCGGCGGTAACGCCAGCTGCCCCCAACCCGCTGGACAGGGCCGACGGCTCGACGGTAATAGAAACCTCGCCGGAGCCGCGTCTCGAGGACCGACAGGGCTTGGAATCTCTGGGAGATCGCCCGTCCAGTATTCCCGAGCCACGAGCTTGTCCACCGTCTGCAGATGTCGGGGCGTGCCGTAGCTGCCCCGGAGATGCTCTGCGGACGGATTTCCCGACGGTGACACCGGGGAATAATTATCTTCGACGGTCTAGGGTCTGAGTAGGGCTCGGTTGGCCCCACGCCCCCGGAAGATACCGTAAGGACTTTTACGCAGATGTCCGCCCCGGTACTTAGAGGAGAATCCCCCTTGAGGCGGCCCCGATAGCGACGGAGATCGAGAAAGACCCAGCGATGGGCCTGTCTCCTGCGAAGGCGGCCTTGTCGGTGAGAAGGGTAACTTCAGCGACACGCGTGCCGACAACGGGTGGCGAGGGATCGCCTCCTATGGGGACGGCTGTGCCATTCTCCCTGCCATCGAGGCGTTGATTTCACAGCCCTCGCGGGACAGTACCACCCCGCGGTGGGCTCCACCCATCCGTGGCGCCGAGGCGGCTACCACGGCTTCCGCGGGGACCCTGAGCGAATGCGGCGCTTCCTCGTCTTCAGGGCCCCCCTGGTTTGGGGTTGGAGCTGACGCTCCTCCGCGAGGCCGCGGGGTAGGTGCATCACCACTTTTGGCTTCCTCGTCCTCGTGGAGGAGGGGAGCCAACCATACGGTACTGTCTGCGCCCACCTTGGGGGGGCCAACAGGATCTCACCCTCACCGCCCGCTGGCTCCGGCAAACAGTTCATCCGGAGAGCCCTCGCGGCTCGGTGTTGAGGCGGCCGCCCCTCCGTGAAATCGCGGGGCCGGCGCGGCCCCCATGCCCGGTACCAGCCTTCCGCGAGCGTCGGTGGACCGTAGGTACAGTTCGTGTGTGCCTACCCGAGGTTGTCAAGCGGTCGTTGGGCGCAAGCATCGCGGGGAGCCCGGCGAAGCACCGTGGCGCGTTAAGTCGCCCAAGCGCGGGAGGTAGGAGTACCAACCGCTTTAGGGGTCAATAGACGCAGTGCAAGCTGCCCCGGAGCGGTGCTGCTCCGTTTTCCATCTCGGCAAAATCGGCCTTTTTCTCAGTAAAATATGCCTGATTTTCCGTTTGGGGGTCGTTCTGGCTTCAAAACCGGCGTTTTTCTTAGTAAAACATGCTTGGTTTTTGCGTTCGGCGGGTGGCTTTTTGCCTTTTTGAAGAGCTCCGATTGGCTGTTCCCTCAAATCGGGGGCATTCCGAACAGCCTCCCATACGCCGCCGCGCGCCCTAATTGGCTACGGCCACCGGGTACAGTACTGTGTGAACCACATGTACTGTACCCCGGCCATTCCGTGGCGGTGATTGGGTTTGTGGACGGCATGGCTTCGCAGCAATTCGTCCCCATCCCCCCATCATCCATGGCCAACCCCGGGGGCGCTCAGTGACCTGGGTGCTCCCTCGGGGGTCCCTGGAGGGTGCCGTTCGGTTGCGCCCCGCCTTGGCGGGGCGCCAGGTACAGACCCAGGCCCCACCCGGAGGGCTACAGCGCCTCCCCATAAGCAGGCGCTCCTCCGGGGTAGCGGTGCCAACGTACCGTTGCACGGCACCCCCCCGGAGGGCTGGCCATTTTTCCAACTCGGACGCCCCTCTTTTTTCCCCGGCGCGTACAGTACGCGAAGGTCTCGACCCTCGTGATTGCGGGGAGACCCCTCTGGCCTCGCTCGGTCCCTTTCCGTGGCGGTTGGGGGCGTACGAGTGCGCCGCCGGCGATTTCGCCGACAACCCCGATTTGGAAACTGTAAAAAACCACTAGAAACCAATAAAAACTGATCTCGTTTCCAAATCGGTTGACACCTCGCCATGACCGCTTTTTCGGAGTGGATACCCCCGGGTCGGGCTTGACGCGGTGAGCACGATGCCGTTCTCGGACGTGGGCTACGATTTTTATTGAGCCCGCTAGGGGTCAAAACGTAGCCCAAAGTCGACCGAAATTGCCGGCTGGTCCGCCGGGGTCGACATTGACCGTTTTTCGGACCTTATACTGTCCAAAGCGGCTTGACGCGTGGAGTATGATGCCGTTGTCGGCGGTGCGTTACGATCTTTATTGAGCCCGCTAGAGGCTCAAACGTAGCCCGAACTTCGACGTAATTGCCGAACCGAACGGTGTCACCCCTCACAATTTGGTCCCCGGATTTTTGCCGCAGGCCATTGCACCAGTACGGGAATGACACTTGGCAATTTTTGCCACGTGTCGGGGGTCGCGCCGCCGCTGCAAGTATCCGAGACGGTATTTATCTTGGGCACCGCGGGCGTGCCGTACCTCCCCATCGTCGACCATGGTCGACCTCGGGGGACACCTAGTGACCTAGGCGATCCCCCTGAGGTCCCTGGACTTCACCGTTTTGGATTACACGCCTTATAGGCGGCGTGTACAGTATTTGACACACGGCACCTCCCCGGAGGGCTGGCCAATTTTGTAACTCAGGCCCTTAGTTCGGGGAGGTTACGAAGTCGACCGCCAGCCGTAGTTTAGAGGGTGCAAAACCCATCGTCGTGCGTATAGTTCCGAGCGGTAGTGACGGTCCCGTAGGCGGCTTCCGCCCCCCGCATGCTCTACATGCGGGTGGTGTCAACCGGTACAGTATCCGGGAGACCCCCCTTCCTAGCTTGCGCCACCGAGCGGGACTAAGCTCGGTGGGCTCGCCAATACCGATCGATAAAGGCTTGTGGTAGGCCCTCCGCGGGTTAGAATGTATCATCCGCGGGGATGTAGCCATACCACCTCACTTTGTATTCCAAGCCGGTAGGGATGTCGCGATGCGCTACGAGAAGCTCGACGACGAACTCCTCGGGGGTATTAGCACCGTCCCCATGGGGAGGGTTAATCCGTTCGGAAGGGGCACTTATGCCTTCTGTAGGCATGGTCCGGTCCCCCAGGCCCCTTGGCATCCGCGTGACGCGGTCAATACTGACTGGTACGGGAAGCCTGTCTTGCTCCACAGTAACGGTCGTGTCCGTGGCTTTGCGGACCCGAAAGGGTCCTTCCGTCTTCGGTAAAAGCTTGACGGACATGTCGTCCGTCCCAAGCCCCTGTCCGTCACGGCCACGTCGTTCAGCCGCTCGGAGGGCTGGGGGAGGGCGATCCACGTAGACTTGGTCGCCCTCCTGTATTACCGGTCGGAATCGGACTTTCTTATCGAAGTTCTCCTTATACCGCTTTTGAGCCGCGGTCATCTTTACCCGCGCACGGTCGAGGACATCCCGTAGCTTGCGAAGAGTCGCCCGCTTGTACTGTACGGGAGTACGTGGGTCGTCATGGGCGACTCCCGCAGCCTGAGGCGCTGTACCCGCGACGGTTAATCCGGACGGTTGTCTTGTCAACACCAGGTCAAACGGAGTAGTCTCCGTTGACCGGTGGACTTGTATGTTATAAGCATACATCAGAGGCTGGAGGAACTCGTCCCAGTCTCGCTGGTGCTCCTCGACATAATGTCGGAGCCTCTGCACGATGGTCTTATTAAACCGTTCGGTCTGACCGTTAGTTTGCGGGTGGTAGGCTGTCGTCAAATAGTGACGTATGCCTAGCAATGCGCACACGGCGTCGAAGAACTTCGCCGCAAATTGCGGACCGTTATCGGTAAGGACGTACTGTGGTGCTCCGTAGACGTACACCCAGTTGTCCAGGAATGCGTTAGCCACCACGGCTGCGGTTGTCGTACGAAGCGCGATGCTGCGCGTGAGCTTAGAGAACCGGTCGGTAATCACAAGGACGAACTGATTCCCATGTGCGGTCTTCGGCAACGGACCCAGGAGGTCCATTGCGACAAACTCCAAGGGTCCGGCCGCCGGGAATAGTTTCATGTCCTTTTGATGACGTACAATCGTGCCCCGTGTCGCAGAGCACGATTGACAGTTCCGTACGGTGGCGTACACGTCGTTGGCCATGTGGGGCCAGTAGTACTCCCTTCTTAGGGTATAGTACATCCTGGTCCCACCGGGGTGTCCGGCCAACCTCGGGTGGTGTGCCAAATACAGCACTTTGGCCCTTAACCGTTTCGGGACGACGCGTTGCAGTGTCCCATCAAGAGGGGACCTCCGCACCAAGAAACCGTAACGGTCCACGTCATACTTTGAGTCGGGCTCTCCGACGGTTCGGGCGGCATGGATGCAGAACTCGTCCGCCGCCTGTGCTTGGATAAATTCCTCAACCGACAGGGACGATACGTCCGTTTGTTCGGGAGTTACGGCAAGGGCCTGGGGTCTCTCTCGCGCATTTCCGGGACTCCGTTCGGTAGCTGGGGCCCAATCAATATCGACGGGCCCCACGTAAGGCTCCTGTCTTGACACTTGAACGACGAAGCACGGGACTTCGTCGTCTACCGCGACGGTCTCCCCTTCGTCCGTCCGGAGGCGAGATACCCCGTCCGCCAATTGGTGTTTGACACCCGGCCGGTATTGTACGTCGTAGTCGTACTCCGCCAGGCGTAACCGCCAGCGGGCGAGCCGTCCGGAGCTGTCCGCCAAATTGAGGACCCACCGGAGGGCCTCATGGTCCGTTCGGAGATTGAACGTGGCACCGTACAGGTAAGGGCGTAATGCCAGGATGCTCCAGACGACTGCAAGGCACTCTTTCTCAGTCGTCGTGTAATTCTTCTCAGCATCCGTGAGACTACGGCTCCAGTAGCCAATCGGTAATTTATCTCTGTTCGGTTGGTCTTGCAGCAGGGCACACCCCACTTGGTACGCACATGCGTCCGTGTCGAGTGTGTACTTGTAACCGTGACGGGGTAGAGCCAGAATGGGCGGTGAGACCAGCCTCTTCTTTAGCTCGGCAAAGGCCTCATATTCCGAATCGGATAGGACTCCCAGTTCAAAGGGGTGATCCTTGCTCGTCTTCCTATTCAGGGGAGCGGCAATTTTGGCGAAGTTCGGGACGAACCGCCTGTAGACATTGCACATCCCCAGGAAGGAGCGTAATTCCGTCTCGTTAGAGGGAGGTAGCGCCCGCTCGATAGCGATGACGTTGCGCCTCTCGACCTCTAACCGTCCCGGTCGGATTATGTGCCCCAGGTACGTCACTGAAGTGTCGAAGAATGTACATTTCGATATCTTCAGCGATACCCCGGCGGTGTACAGCAGTTGTAGTACCTCCCTAACGTGGTCGAGGTGTTCCGTAATGGATTTAGAGTACACGATGACGTCATCCAAGTACACCAATGCGGTTTCCCATTTAACTCGGGAGAGGATGATGTCCACAGCCCTTTGGAAAGTGGCTGGGGCATTCTTTAAACCGAACGGCATCCGCACAAACCGGTATAGACCGCAGTGCGACGCGAACGTCGTCTTATCGCGGTCCTCCTCGGCGACTTCAACTTGCCAGTATCCACTATTGCAATCAAGCGTAGTGAATACTGTAGCGTCGCCGAGTGAGTCGATGCACTCATCCATTCGCGGTAGGGGATAGGAATCCCGGATGGTAAATGCGTTTAGTTTGCGGTAGTCCACACAGAACCGCATGGTACCGTTCTTTTTGGGTACGAAGACCACAGGACTGGCCCATTCTGCCGTGGCCGGCTCGATGACGCCGGCCCGCAGCATGCGGTTCACCTCGGTTTTTTCCTTTTCCCGTGCGGTTGGACCAGCCCGGTACGGAGCTTGGTAGATGGGATTGGCTCCCACCTTGAGGTCGATGCGGTGCTTGGTGGCACCAATCTTCACGAGGCGGCCATTCCACATCTCCTTGAATTCGGAGAGCATAGCTACTATTTTTTTGCGTAGCTCTCCGTCTTCCTCACCGATGTGGACATCCTCGGTCCACAATCGGGGGGCTTTATCCGTGTCGGTTCTCTCCTGTTCTTCTTCCGTATCGGACTTGTCTTGTCCCTCATCCTGTACGGTACCCAAAGGGGGTACTGTAGGGGGAAGATTATTTTTGCTTCCTCCCCCCTCCTTAGCTTCAGCCACTCCTGTGGCTGGCTGAAGGGTTAGGATGTGGGTCGGCGATGGTAGCGCGAGTCCGATAACGGTGTGTTTGAGGAGACGGAACGCATTATGGCTAAAATTGCTCATTATTACCGAAAACGGAATGTCTGGCCTTATATCCATGACTCCCTGCGCCATAAGCGACAGGTTCTTCTCTGCCGTGCGGGGATGGTTCTGTAAGAAGCAGAGCCCGGCGACCGGCGTCGCCACCCGTACGGTTGCTTGCGTCATGGGGGGAATTGTAATTCCCCGCACCATGCGTATTTTCCGAGACGGCGTGTTGCTCGGAAACGGCTTGGTTCTTGGCGATTTTTCTGTTGCCGTTCGGTGTTCCTTATGAGTAAATTTGGATGGCGTCGTGCCTGTAAGTGCGACTGAGGGGGCATGATGGAAGAGAACCCTCCGTCGCGGTGGTAGAATTGCCTTGATATGTTGGTCTATAAAGGTGGTCCCTAATATACAATCCACAGCCAGGCGAGTGACCACGAGAAACTTGACCCTGGCTGTGAAATCTCCGATGCGGACGTACAGTGTAAGCTGTCCAAGGGCGCTCATTGAGCGATTGGAGGCGTCCACCAGCGGTGCGCTCTTTACCGGACGGATGGCCGCGCGCCATGACTCGGCCACACAGCGTATATGGATGAGGTTGGGCGCTGCCCCCGAGTCTAGGACTGGAGACAGTGCCCGCATATTCGCTTGTCGCAGCCTTACCGTAGCGGAAACCTTATAGTTCTGCCTCTTGAAGAAGCAAATAGGTTCCGCTTCGGTCGGCGCGTCTTCCGTTCGGTTCGGCTCTGCTGCCTGAGTTGAGGGGGAAGGATCCTCCGGGGTGAGGCAGACAGGGAGTTTTGACGACGTCGCCTCTACGCGTCCTCTCTGTCTTCCCCCGTGAGTTGGAGATCCTCCTCCTCCTCAGCGACCAGCTTCTCCGCCTTGTCGACCCCCTGGTCCACCAGGTTGACCGGCGTGGTTTGAGATGAGGGATTTCCTCGCCACACCGGTCCCTGTGGACGACTGAATGGAGACCCAGGGCGGAGCCCCTGTCGGATGCGTAACTTTTGATAGTTCGCCTCCCTCGCTGCTAGGAGCTGGGCTCGCAGCGAGGCGTCCGCGACAATAGGGCAGCTTTCCTGTCGGTGAGTGGGGTCCAGACAGAACCGGCACGGAGGCGGTCCCCACCTTGCGCGTTGGTCCCCGCTTCCGTAGCGGCGGCCATAACCGGCTACAGTGGACGTTGGGGCTACAGCCCCTCCCACTGACGGTACCGGAGAAGGATGGAAACTTGTTGGCGGCGAGCTCACGGTACTTGCGTGTACTGTGGGGCTCGTCATCGCCAATATTCCTTCTGCGTTGGGTGAGGCGCCTGTATAGGCGGCCTCCGACGAGGACTCGACGGATAACACCGGAGTCTTTCTTGCCGAGCGGTTAAAGGCAATCTTGCCTGTAGCGTCACGGGACGCGACGTTCGATGGCAATAAATGCCGCCTTGCCGAACGGTGTGTCTCCCCGATGGCTTGTGCGTACCTAGCGACCGCCTGGTAGTCTACCGTGGCGTGTGTCGCTAGATAATTTCGCACTTGCGCGCACGTCGCTGGGAGCAACCCCTCGACGTACAGCGACTTGAGCCGACGGTCTGAGAAGACAGTACCGCATCGGAGGGCCTTGTCCCACAGCTGATTGCTGTAGGCTTCTTCCGTCATGTTAGAACTCTGACGGAAGGAAACCACTTCGGTGTAGGCCTCGGCGATAGTTTCGTCCGTAGCGTAGGTCCGTAAAAGGAAATTGACTACCTCCTCGTAACTCTCGAGCATGTCGCGTTGCTCGGCGTTCACCGCCATGGTATTACCCATAAGGCGGGACTGCAGTAGATCATGCGCCTGTCCGGTTAAGTAGAATTGGAAGCACCATACGGCAGCTCCCTGGCTTACCCTATTATGGTCGCAAGCCATCTTAAACCGGGCAAGGAAGCCCAATACCGCTATCGGATCTTGTCCACTGAACGTGTGAGATTTCATCTGCACGTCCAGCTTCTTGCGGATACGGCTGATATGCCGCGCGACCTCGGAATTATACCGGGCGCTGCGACGTTCCAACCGGTAGGTCTTGTAATTAACCGCTTTGGTGAATAAATCATTAAGCGGTTTAATCACATCGACTCTCTTGGTGGGGGCTGACCGTTCGGTAGTCCGACGACTTCTACCCGGTCGGCGCCCCTGGTCGTGCGGCTCGGGGTCTGTACTGTAGCCCTCTGAGCCAGACCACTTGCGTCGGTGGCTACGGTCTCGCCGGCTGCCCGGATGGCGCCGACCTTCGTCGCTGGTCGAATGAGGCGAGCTTCCATCGGAGGGAAATTCACCTCCTCGATGACAGGCTCCAGCCCGAGACGATAGGGACGGTAATCTTGCCGGACAGCTTTTCTGTCACCGTACGGTTCTTCTTCGGAGTACTCCTCCTCTTCCTCCGGTAATGGCCCGCGCCTTGTGCGTCGGGACTTGGGACCGTAACGGAAAGACGAGCGATTTTCTGTCTCGCCATACCTCGTCAGATTTTCTGTCTCATGGCGAGGGTGTCTTCCGTATCGGTCATAGGTCGCCGGGTCCTTGTCTGTTGGACCCCGTGTAACACCCTGAAGTTCGGGCAGGTATATAGGTGGGTCCTCCGGGTGAGGGCCCGCCTCCGGGTGAGGTGCCATATATACCTGTGTCGGTCTTGTATCTCCCGTTCCGGTTCTTATTAATTTGAGAGGTGCCGTAGCGGTTGTAGGAGGTTGAGGTGCCTCAGCTACAGTACCGTTCGGATGGAAGTTGGCGAGGCGAGCCTCGACAGCTATGTTGATAGCTGTCTGGAGGCTCAGCCCCAACGATGTAAGATGATCTCCAGGGTCGAGTGCCTCTCGGAGCTCACGCTCTACGAGGGCACCCACGACGTCGTCGATGACGGGCGTGACGACGGCCCGGACTTGTTCGTCAACAAGCGGCGGAACCGTTCGGTTAATCGCACCCTCGACGTGGCGAGGAACCTCTTTAACGAGAGCTTCCTCCAGCCACGTCTGCATGCGCGGCCAGAGGGTATTTAATGCCCACTGGGAGCGGTGTTCGGTACCCGCTCGACCAGCGAGGGCCGGGACGGCCCCAGGGGCCGTCACCTCCGTATTGGTTGGGTTCTGCCCTGTACCGGCTGTCACCCGTAGCAGTGACTCCGGGTTTTCGACACGGGGGCGCACGGACCCGGGTGGTCCGCTGCGCGTACTCGCCCTGGCTGAGCCGGAGCGAGTACTGCCCCGTCCCGAACCGCAGTCTTCCGCAGGGGTTCCGGTCGGATTCATCTTGACTTCTTGCTTGAACCGGGGGTTGATACGTGTTTTTCAACTTGTCCACGTACCGAATCGGATGTCTTCTTTCCTGAGCTCGACGGTGAGGGTCTAGAAACCCCAGGCGGCCCTCCACAAGAGTACCAAAAATGTGGTACAACCGTAGGGACGCTAAACCGTAAACGGAAAAGGACAGGCTGTACCTAAAATGAGGGAGCTTGGGGGACCGCTACACTGGAGCGTCAGGTAGAATAATCCGGAACGGTAGGAAGCACAGGACAAGGGAGGTACACCGCACTGGACACGCGCAGTCTTACTGGGGTGTAGAGCAGTACGACCGGTGGCGAGCTGGAAACCTGCGGGACTTACTTAACCGTACGGTAAAGGACTAGGGTAGGAAGTAAGGGGAGGCGTGCTTGCCTCGGTTTACCTCCAGCCCGGTGCCCCCCTATCTTATACCCCCTAGTAGGGCGGTGGCACCGGACGGACTACAGTAGCTTTACATACTGTAGCCAGCTTACTGTAGCTTACGGTAACTAAAAATGACTACTGTACTAACCCACCGATCGGTCGCGCACCACGTGTACACGTGCACTAGCTGGTACCACTAACTACACGTGGACTCCCACGTGGCCACATCTACACGTGCTGGCCACGTATGCACCGTATCGGTTAACATCTTACTACTGTACTTGGCGAGGCCTCTGGCGCCCGCCTAGTGCAGTAGCGCCACTTGGCAATTGTACCACAGGGCCCATGCGGCTGTGGTGAGAGACCAGAGAAGGAACGACCGCGCCGCGGCAAGACAGCGCAAACAAAAGCACAAAGCTGAGATGAAAGTGGCCTCTGCTGCTTTGTTGTCGCTGAGTAGGGCGCAGCACAGACCTAGAAGCCGAAGATCAATGACAGGTGCAAGGATAGTCCATAGCATCATCATCGGGGTGCTGCAAACGGTCATGAAGTAATCAAAAGGATGTGTCCAAAATTAAACCCCTTTTTTTCTACTGCTCAGTCGATATGGATAATTTGTGGCTACGTAATGCCTCTTAGCAGTTGTTGGAAGCCATTGAGAGGCTCTGAGACTGAACTCCACAGTGATGTGATTGGCTGAGAGCCGTTTATGGCCTGGTTGTGGGGTTCTTGCATCCAACATGTAAAGAACGGCTTACATGTCCAAACTTGACCCTGCCAGAAGGGTAGCGCAAAAATATTCTGAGGTTAATCATGGCCTGTGTGCTTGAATTCTCATCCTGACTTCCCGCATAATAGAGGGTTTAAACAAGCACATTTCTGATTCTCTCTTTCTCGCACTAGTAAACCGAGAAGCCCACTGTCCGGCAATAGCCAGCACAATCCGAAGTCCTTCTCTTGAAAACAACGTCGCGTATTCGCTTATCGTGCGTTCCAATAAAGCCTTTCTAACAAGATCATACGTCATGAAGTCACACTCGGTCAGCTCTCCTTCAGAGAAAAAGGCTTCCTTACCAACACCATTGCCTTTTGCTTCCCTCCACTTCACATCCCCGCCACTTCCAACGCACAAGTCCGAAAAATTGGCAATCGTGTCCAACTGATTCCATTTCCGGGAACAAACAATTTGGCATCAAAGGCTTTGATCAGTTGGGCTGCTTGTATCAAGTTCAATGTCCTCGCCACATACATCACTGTTGATCCCAAATCCGACAGAATTCTCACACGTCTGAACCGAGCGTAAATTTCATTCCTCTCCAGTGCCGCTACGCTGAGCAAAAAAGTGGCCCTCCCGAAATGTTCATGTCAATCAGATTCTCCGCCCTACCAATCAAGTCCTCGATTTCTTGAGTCTGGTTAGACATGGCTGTGCCACTTTCCACAACCCTCGTGCCTCCCATAAGCAGTGGTTCTCTCACAGTGAGACACTCATCACGGAGACTCACGCATTGCTTCTGCATAACCGACAGAGCATCTCTTTCCCACGATACGGTCAACAGTATAAGGCAACTTCTTGTCTCTCCCAGAAAGGGTCACAGGCCCCAGTGTCAAGGCAGACTGCTCCAGAAGTCTCCCACTCTCAACTGCAAGTTTGCAAAGTTTCTTTCGGAACGGTTTCCATCCCGCCCACAAAATCATGCGCACTCCCTCTTATCGCTGAATCCAGAATCCGCAAACCCGAGTCTATTGCGAGTCTCAACGTACGGAATTCCACTCCTTCCATGATAGCTCCGCAGACAGACCCACAACTTTCTCCCACATCGTTTTCCTTTCTCCACTTTTAAACAAAACAGGTCTCCAAGCCCTGGCCTGTGCATCTTCCTTTCCTTCCACTCATCTTCCAAGTTTTGTTCGCGAGCTCAATCAGCTCCCCGGTCTTCTTCACCATTCGGGTCTCACTCGACACCAAATGAAAGCACCGTTCCTGCAGCGAGAACGCACTCAGACTGACGATGCTTCTCCCCTCCACAATTTCCCCAAGGAAGTTCTCCCTGATCCCCAGCTGCTCCTGCAGATTCTCCAGTGCAAAATCATTGTGCGGCAACGGCTCGAACTCTCTTTCCTCCAGCTTGGTGTTCTGGGCCTCCGTTCTTGACATGTCAACGTTATGCAAAACGCCCCCCATGTTCACCAAGATCGCCAGCCACTCCACTCTCTCGATATGAAACCCCTCCATTTCTTTCACCAATGAAACCTGCATCTCCTGCATGATCCCCGATAGCTTCAGAGCGTACGTCCTGTACCCCTTTTCAGCTGACTCCATCATATTTACCTGTCTTGCGTCAAACGGAAAACCCCAGCCTGACTCGGCCACCCCTCGCAATACTTCTGTCTTCGACACATCTGAGTCTTCACCCGTCAGTACGCAACTTCCCAGTCACAGCACTAATCCAGCCATGGCTAACACTCGGCTTACAGCGTAGTCCCGTTGATTCTCGTACTGCTGCATATTGTTCAAACCTGACAAATCTTCGTCCTCTTTTGCGGCAACTCGAAACTCCTTCACCCACCCTCCCAGCCTAGCGGAGCAAACGCTACAGACCACCGCAGGCAAACCTCCTCTGGTTTGTAAGACACCTGACGCGCTTTCGGCACACTCTCTCCCCCAAAGCATTGCCGCAACACCGTATGATACACGTATCGGATTGTTATGGACAGTACACGCACCAGTATCATTGTGCCCTGGAGAAAAATGTCGCCTTGCCATGAGAGTATGTGGTGATATCCATGTTTTCGATGTGCAGGTGACAACGGGAATTTCCACGAAAAAGGCGATTCTCGATGAGTTTGTCGCTTACTAACAGCTCATCCGCCATCTCATCCTCAGACAGGACCTCCGTTTCACAATGTCCTTCGTTCTGGCCCTTTCCTCGCCTGCGCTTATCTTTGCTCTCTTCGGCATCCAGAAGCATTTTAACTTTCACTTGGAAGCTCACGCTACAAACACACGAAGCTGCCACAAGCCCTACGCTGTCCGCAAGAAGTGCAGCAGCGCAAGTAGCAATGCGACAATCGCCGTGAACACTTCCTTGGTATCGTTCTCAGTTTGAATCGAAATTTAAAGTACGATGTAAATAGCTGGGACACTGGTGTTGGCCAGGTCGAAGTATCCTGCGACGCGTACGTTGTGTGCCTTGCGCCAAGACGGTTAGATAAAGTTGCAAGCGTTCCAGGCCGTCCGGGGCAGGCAGACCGCGCAATAAGCGAACAGGACGATGAAAACGTTGTCTGCGAGATGGCCCAGCACCAAAAGTTTCGGGACAGTTTTCGTCGCACTGTTTGCTTATATCGCGGCCTTCCTGTCGTGGATCGACTTGAACGCTTGCGACTTTATCTCACCGTCGTGGCGCGAAGGCTAAGACGTTGTCTGCAAGATGGACCAGCATCATTGTTCAGGATGGCGAAAAAGGAAATGATCTGGTGTTAAGGAGTACATTTTCGAAAGGTCGCGGGTTGTATTTGGCATTTGCGGTCACTCTTAAGAGCGACCGTAATAGCCAAATGTTTTCAAAGCAATTACTGTGAAAACAGTCGATTTTGTTTGGTAGGCAAGGGGTGAAATGCTTTTTGATAGCGGAAGAGGAGGGAGGTAGGTGCGAGGACGCCGCCGTACGGTATACATAGTTTTGGTGTCGTTCGTTCGTCTCGGTGCACGACATACCGCAAATGTTGAGCTCGGGCTCTTGCCTTGATTTCGCGAAAGCCAACAGTCCAATGCAACGGCTCCATGATCGCCGCCATCGCTCGATGGTTGGCTGATGACGATTTAGGGTATGTACCATTGTAGAATTAATGATTAATCACTATTCTAGCGACGACGGCGCAGCGGAGCGGCCGCGCACCAGCAATATGGGAAATCCATAGATTGAGTGCGAAGAAGTGCCGGGTATGGGTGTGGGAAGGGAAGCGGTAGGGCGTTTGGCCCGGACAGTGGGGGCAGGACTTGGGGGACTCACTGTGTTAGGTAGTGCGTGGCCGCGAGGCCCGCTCGTGCTGGGTCATGGCTGCCACGAGGCCGGTGAGAGGGGGGAAGCTTGGCTGAGAAAGATAAAGGACGCTTGCGGAGAATATTTGGGGGTGACGGAGAGGCTGGAAAGGCCATCGGGGTCGGAGCTGGTGGTGGGCGGTTTGGGAAGGCGGCTGGGGAGGCGGGAGGGCTCTTTCCGGAGGGGCGGTGCATAGGGGACGGGGAGACTGTAGGACGATCAGAAGGCGCGATAGGAGAGGGAGGGCGCGCTTCGACTGGAGGTGTCTGGGTCGTCAAGGGCTGAAGGCGTATCGCGGCAGCAGGGTCCTTAGACCCAGCTGCTTGAATCGAGAATGCAGAAGCAGGGCGGCGAGGTGCGCCCTGTCGTACGTCACGGGTATCATTTGGGAGCGCTGCGGCAGCAGAGGTTGGCAAAGCATTGTTGAGCGGGGTTGCGACGGGAACATTAGGGGGTGCGCGTGCGAGGCGTTCTGTGATGGTGTGGGCGTGAGTCTGCAGGGTCATAGCCAGAGCGACGCGGACTGGCATGGGCACCGCAGTAGGGGTGCGACGGTTGAGGAGGCGGCGAGATTCGCGGGTGAGGCGACACGCGACGCCGGCGGCGGCGGACGGATCGATTTCGCATGCTGCGTCAGAGATGGGGGCAGTTTGAATGGTAAGGTCCTCGTAGATGAGCTTAGCGTGAGCGAAGATTCGGGCAATGGCAGGGGTGGCTGCAGCGAGGAAGTAGACATATGTCCAGCGTGCGACGTCAGGGATGAGGACATGGGGGGGGAAGCATGACTTCAGCAAGCTACGCACCTCGTCGAAGTGCGGATTGCGCCGCTTCGAAGGATGGGAACGCGGCGGACTGAGAATCTGGGGCGAAGGCATACGCTGTGACAGCGGGAGGCGGAGCTACGGGCTCTCCAGTGCGGGGGTCCAGGCGGACCGGGATGCCCAGGGGCGCGGGGGCGGGGGGACCTGGGCAGGGATGACTTGGGCGGGTTGAGCAGGGCGAGGAGACGAGGGCAGAGTCGCGCGCGAAGGCTAAGGCGGAGTCGCGCGCGTATGCGCGGACGGTGCCGCGCGCGAGTTGTCAAGGCTGGTCTCGCTCGCGTTACCTACAGTATGTCGAACGCGCATGGCGTGGCCGTTGTCGCCAGCAGCGGGTGCGGCGGCGGAGGAGACGCTGGGGTTGCCTTCTTCCTCGTCATTCAAGAAGGCTGCAGTATAAGACCTTGTGGTGATTTTAGTAGTTGCGGATGGACGGACCCTGTCGCAATTGTTTTGATTGAGATGAGAGGGAATCTGTAAACGGATTCCATCGATTCCAACCTTTCTATTGCACCTATAAGATAGCCATAAATGAGTATTTTTATGATTGTTTCCCAAACGTGCCAGTTCATCTGTTCAATATTTGGGGACCCGAACTTGTACTACAGTATATCCACGGCCCACTGAGATTTTTGACACTGGATGTACTTGCCAATCAACAGGGCAGGATCTCAAAAAATCAAAATCACAGCCCCAAAAAATTGGTGTGTGGCACGGAGACTTCGAAGCTTGTCGCGTTGGATGCAAAGTCATCGCTGCCCGCCCGCCCACCCACACAGTCTTCGAGAAAACGACAACGATAGCCTTTTATGCTTCCATCCTACTGTATCCTATGGCCCTGAGACTCGGAAATGTGTCCAGTTGGATGCAGAGTCATCGTTGCCCACCCACACACACAGCCTCCAAGCCCACCACGACCAAAAACCGTTATGCGTGAAGCTTTACTTAAGGCACCCACCCAGGAGTGCTGCCGCAGACTCCTTCCCATTGGCATCGCAAACACATCCTTTCCTCCTGTATCCATCCCCCTCGCATACAACAACCACTCCGAAAGCTTTCACTCGCACAATCTACTTTCTACCGCCTCCTGTCAGGTACCCTGCGCTTCCATTCCGTCGTAGAGCTTTGCCGTCTTCGGGAATCATGGACCCGTTGAGTATCCTAGAACTGGTCGGCGCGGTAGAGCAGGTCGTCAGCCTTGTGCAAAAAGCCATAGACACCCACGATGCCTACAAGAATAACGGAAGCTTGGCCACAAAAGTCCTCAAACAGTACCTCGAGCTCCAGAAATTGACGGAGAATGTCGCCAACGTCCCCATTCACGACCTAGAACCCCTACACAAGAATGAGTTGCAAGCACAGGTTCAAGGCGTGTCGCGCTCTGTTTCGGGGTTGGTCAAGGAACTCAAGGATGAAACAGAGAATCCGAAAGGTAAATTACATGCCTTGGCGTCAGCCACCGGAGATCGAGATGTCTTATTGGAGCGCCAAAAGCAAGTCAAAGAGCTCTATGCTTCCATTGATAGGGTACGGAGGGAATTGCACGGGGTGAGAGAGACGCGCAGACAAGGATCTCGCGTAGTTCGTGAGATACGCTCACATGCACCGGTAGGCGACGTGTTCAAGCCCAGCTTCGCGGTTGAATCCAACTCTCCAACAGTGCTCGTTGATTTGGACTCTTCCGGCGGCGAAATTGTGCCAGACACAGTAGAGAGAAGGCTAAAGGCGGCTGTTCTGCGCAACGGAACAACCGTGCATGTAGGGGCAACGGCAGTTGGACAAGCCGGGGTCGGAAAAACATGCGCCCTACGAGCAATTGCACATGATAGGGAGGTTTTCGCGCGCTTTCCGGACGGAGTGTATTTTTCAACTCTAGGGCAAGATGCAAGAGAAGCAGAGCTGAAGCAACGACTCTGCAATGCTGTCCGCATCTCTGGGGGACATGAAAAAGCGGACAAGCTGTCCAATCTGGCTGAGCTGGACGAGGTGCTAGCAGGGGTTCAAGCTTGGTTTGCAGGCCGTCGATGCCTGTTCATCTTCGATGATGTATGGTCGCGCAACAACAATGACGAGAGGATCCTGTTTAAACTGTCCAGCCTTGCCAGGACGGCGGTGCAAAATGGTGAGCCTGCGAGCAGGGTCTTGTACTCCACAAGAGATCCGACGCTCATAGATCTGGGCGAGCAAGTTAAGTTTGAGGCGAGAGAAGGGCGTAATGCGTACGACATGCTGATTCATGCGAGTGGGGCATCGCGTGGTGAAGTAGAAGATCCAATATCGAGAGAGGCGTTTGGGGAGATTCTTGACATATGTGCGGGACTACCACTGGCTCTGAATGTAGCAGGAGTCACTGTTAGCCAATCACGAGGGTCTCGTGCCGGGGACATACCAAAGTTGTGGACGTGGTACCTGAGAACGATCAAAGAGAGTAAAGGGAGCGGGGCAATCGGCGCGCAGAAAGGAAGGGGCGGGTATGGGTCGCTTCATGCAATGCTGCGCTCGTCTTTACAGTTTCTGGACTCAAGTAGCAGCGAAGGATCTCCGTGCTTCGCGGATATGCACCGGGCATTGTGTGTCATGAAGAAACAGGATGTGATCCCTCTGGGAGTGTTGAGGGACCTATGGGGAACGGGCGATGCTAGCATCGCAAGAAAGTATGCGACGCAGATGAGCAGTGTAGGATTGGTTGACATTCGAGTTCTGGCGAACACGGAAAGCCAAGGGGTAAGTCTTCATGATCTTACGCATGATTTCGCAGTCTCCGAAGCACAGCGGGTGGAAGGCCCCGGCTGGACCAAGCACTGGTGTCGGGAGCTGATTGACAGCTATCGGAAAGAGAGGGATGTGCTCGAAGCAGTAGTTGAAGATCAGGTCCCCAAGGAGGCTAGCGAGGCGGAGGAGGGATATTTTTTCGAGAATATTTGTCGACTACTTGTCGGGGCTGAGCTAATGAAAGAGCTGGGCTGCTTGCTTCTTAGTAGCAGGTGGATAATGAAGGTGTTGCTAAGAAAAGCTGTGTGGCAGCTGGTAGAAGCGGTGGAGGAGTTGAGGAAGCTTGCTAGTGAGAAACCAGAAGCGATTGCAAGTGAGCAGTTGTCTGCAATAGTTCTGGTGATGCAAGCTGCGCGGCTGAGTGTATCGTTTTGCGATGAGAGCGTTGCCGGTATCTGCTTTCAGCTTTACAGCAGGACAATGCACAAACGGGGCGTGAAGAGCGTGGAGAGCTTCTTGTTGGACATCGAGAAGTTTGCGCCCAGACCGTGGATACTCCCAATACGTTCATGTCTAACTGCAGCTGGGGGGAGGTTGCTGGAGACCTTTCACACGCGCGATTCATATGTTAAGAAGGTGATGTTCGATTCGGACGGCGCGGTCGTTGGACTGGGGTATGATCCCGATGAGGGGAGCGAAGATGTGGAAGTATTCAAGAGTACCCAACACGGGGCATTTAATAAAACGGTTTGCGGCCCTTTCAGATCAGAGGACGAAGGGGCTCTGAGCCGAACGGGAAGCGAGACACAAATGGCTCGGACGAGTCAAGCAGCGGCAGAAGGCCAAAGGCCAACGGCTAGGACGAGTCGAGCAGCAGCAGAAAGTCGGCATCCGACACAACGAGGCGCCTGGATCAGGACTGTGGGAAAGATGCTTAGCGAAAGAATGGCTGCCTGCTGCTCTTGCTTTCGCCGGGCCCCTGAGAATGACCGTGCCGATGGCGGCGCTGACGCTGACGTGTCTGATGACGGCACATCACGCGTGACAGGTAGTGACAGTGCCGATAGCGTGACGCCTGGCGTACCCTTCGTAACAGCCGCTTGTCTCTCTGCGGACAGCACCCGTGCTGTTATCGGATTCAGCAATGGGGATTTGATTTCTTGGTGCACCAGAGAACACGAGCTTGTTCAATCCTTCAAAGGCCATTCCGATCAGATATACGATGTCGTAATGAGCGGTGACGGGAAACGGATTGCGTCGGGGTCACGTGACAAGACGGTGCGAGTATGGGACGCTGAGACGGGACGTCAAATCGGCGACACGATGACCGGGCACACGCTTTGGGTGAGGAGTGTGTCGATGAGCGGGGACGGGAAACGGGTTGCGTCGGGGTCAGATGACGAGACGGTGCGAGTATGGGACGCTGAGACGGGACGTCAAATCGGCGACACGATGACCGGGCACACGCGTTGGGTGACGAGTGTGTCGATGAGCGGGGACGGGAAACGGGTTGTGTCGGGGTCAGGTGACGAGACGGTGCGAGTATGGGACGCTGAGACGGGACGTCAAATCGGCGACACGATGACCGGGCACACGGGTCGGGTGAGGAGTGTGTCAATGAGTGCTGACAGCCAGAAGGTGCTGTCCGTGTCGTTTGATGGAACGGTGTTGCAATGGAAAGCGCGTCCGGGTGTCTCTGATTTGCAGTGGAAAGCGTGGCCGGGTGTCTCTGACATGGACCAAAGCTGCGAAACGAATGCTCATGAATTTGAAGGCCGGGTACGGCACTTGGACGCATTCCGCATCGGTAGTGATGAGGGCAGAGCATTTGTCGAACAGGGAGATGGTACCGAAATCACTCTGGCAGACTTTGGAAGTCCAGTTTCCACCTTCGACATGGACGTGGAGCGCGGCACTGTAGCCGTTGGCATGAGGAGTGGCATGTTGGTCATCATGAAAGTTGTGACTGCGTAACATCCGAGGCGGTAGGAAACAGGCTCGTCGCCGCACTTTTGCTTATCACACCATTGAAATGGCTGCGTCGTAAGTGACGAAGTTGGAAGTGTCTTGGGACGTTCCCGTTACAGTGAGTAGTACGTACACACCCGTGTTGCATGCACTAAAAGTGCAGTACTCCCGGAAGGTCGTTGCGCATTTACAGTAAATATCTGGTGTCTTTCCTTAGGATCTGTGCAGTTGCAGGAAAATGTCCGGCATGGACCGCGAGTGTGGCAGCGAAGTGAGTGAAGCGACGCATTACATCGGCGTGAGACCAGGTTTCTCCACAGGCGCCGCGCACTGACCAAAAGGTAAAACAGGCAAGGCAAAGACTCGGCTAAAAAATGGCCCACATCAACAGCATGTGGTCTGAAGCGGCACGCACGTGAGCCTTCATCTCAGCCAAGGGTTGATGCATCCTGTGTGCAAAACATGTGCGCAGCCGAGGACGCGGACCCTATTATCGGTCTCATACCCATCCAAGCAAATAGCATATTTATCCCGTCTAAAAGCGAGTTTGTGCGAGTTTGTAGATGGAGTCCTCCGGGCAGAGAGACCTTACGGGGAGGGCGTTAATGTTGAGGTCTGTAGCACCACTGGAAAACAACAATTTGCGAATGAAATCCACACACGAGCAGTGTGGTCTGACAGGCCAAGCGGGACTCTATAAAAGTGGACATTTCATTCCTCTTGTTGCCCTAGCATACCCCCACAATTGAGTAGCGAGCGAAAACCCGGGACGAAGCTGTCCGGTCGGGTGCGACACCGTGTGGCGATTGCTCATAGTTTAGTGTGGGAGCCGAAGATCTTGTTGGTGGATGCAGTGTTAGAGCAGGCTGTACAGCAAGCGTTAGAGGAGGCGAGGAAGGGCTGGATGGAACGGAATGGGCAGAGGCAGATGGGAGAGACGAATAAAGGCCTGAAGGCGCGCCGAGCACGTGGGACTCGCGACCGAGGACTACATTGGTCGACTCACTGTCATGGGTAGTATGTCGCAGTAGGGCTCGTTTGTGGTGAGTCAGGGCTGCCACGAGGCGGGTGAAGTTGGGGGAAGCATGGCGGAGAAGGAGTATGGGCGTTTGCGGAGGATGTACGGGGCGACAGAGACGCAGAAGAGTCTCTGTCTAACAGAGTGGGGGGACGACGGTGGGCAGCGCGGGCAGTCGGCGGGGGAGAGAGCAGCGGTCAGGGAAGGCAGGACCAAAGGAACAGGAGCGAAGTTTTGCAGAGGAGGGGGGAACGGAAGGACAATCGGAAGAGGCGATGAGTGAGGGAAGAGACGCGCGGGCAGGAACATTCGGAGGCGGGGGGTATGGCACGGCTGCAGGGGCAGTGGAGGCGACAAGCCTCGTGGAGCCATCGTGGACTCTGGAGCAGGCCTACAGGGTGTGACATGCTGGGGGGGGGCGTGAGCAGCTTTTGGAAGATTGCTAGTACAGTCGACCCTACCTAATGCCGCCCCGTGCGAGGCCCCAAAAATGGCACTATTTGGTCGGCAGTGTCAAGTGACGTCGGCACATACAGTATCTTTGTATGCACTCGGTAAATCACGCGTAAACTCAGACCGTGAGAGGGAGGCATGCCTGCTCACGCATGTCCCGGCCGGCTTTGCGTTTCGTCCGGAGAGCCCTTCGTCCTCATTGATTAGGAGCGCAACTCCTGCTCGTCAGTCAGGGGAGCAAATTTGTGGACATACGTTTCAGGAGCGAGACGGTGGCACATTTCTAGATTTTGAGAAATGTGTCATAAAAATGTGTTCTGCGCAAAAGAGTTTCAGGAAGCCTCCTGTCCAATGACAATCTCGGGGGGTTGCCCCCGCGACGCAACTTGATGAAATGTGTGCAGGATGTCACATGATTCCCATGCACAGCTCACACACCTGTACCACGTACACACGTAGCACAGATGTAGCTCCCCAGGCAGCGCCGCCGCCACCGGCGCCGCTCCCCTTCTTAGTCGCACACGGTCCGTCTCCCTCAGTAAACTCGGGCATCGTTCCTTGCACCACAGGTTATGGTCCCGAATCGCAAACCCACCCTGCAACACGATCACAAACCGCTCCGCCGTTCGTCACAAAGACTAGCCAAGAGCACCACCACCCCGGGCACCCAACCCGCCGCCCTCCTCTACATACCCCCTCATTCGCCTCCGCACCCACGCGTCGAGCGCAGACCCAACGCCCAAGCTCCACACTCGCCTCTGCCCCATCGCGTCGAGCGCAGAACCCGCAGCCAAGCACATAAATCGCCTCCGCAATCGCGCGTCGAGCGCCGATCACCAACCTCGCCTCCGCCACCTCGCGTCGAGCGCAGACCCCCTCACCCAACCCAACTCAACCACCAGCCTCCGCACGTCCGCGTCGAGTGCCGATCTGAGCCCCCGTCCACACCAACGGAACAATCCCTTCCCTCATCCCCATCCACACACCCTTTCCAGCACACTGGCGGCCGCTGGAGCATGCAT
>NW_005178930.1:0-3734 GCF_000350225.1 Chondrus crispus
GACACGCTCGCGGTGTGTTGTAAATTGTCAGCATTACAGAAGTCTCAGACTGTGCCATGGATCGACTGTCGTACACTGGATTGAAGCAAAGGGAGAGGAGAGGAAGGGTCGAAAGGTCGGAAGGGTCAATTGACGAGAAGGTAAGAGTTAAGGGAGACCAAGGGTCGTGGCCTTTTAATTTGTAGTCTAGCTCCATAGTACAATTAGTCGCAGAGTCCTTTGTCAGCAACGGCGACCGTGCAATCGCTGCGGATTAGACTACGCGCTTCGCTTCGCTCCTCAACGATTACCGTCCCCGGTAAGACGAACAAGTAAACACAGCTGCATGCTGCAACTCTGGCGACACCCTCCCGTGCGGGCAGTCGCATCTCCGTCTTCACCCGAACCCGCGTTCCCGAACGGAACGACACAGGCTCTTGTGCGCCTGCTGTCAGGGTTACCCCGACAGACCCCGAAAACTGTTCATAGAAGTTTTCCGACACTTGAGACTCCATTTATCAGGGCATTTGCCTGGAAGCAACCAAAAAATGTTCAAAGACACTCAAAATTAATAAATCACAAGCCCAAATATTTATTTTTCAATGACATTTTGGGGGACTGGATTCGTCATTGCCAATTCAGAAAAAACATTCGGTTCCATTGCGTGAAGCTCTATTTATCAAGGCATTTGCCTGGAAGCAACCAAAAAATGTTCAAAGACACTCAAAATTGACAAAATCACAAGCCCAAATATTTATTTTTCAATGACATTTTGGGGGACTGGATTCGTCATTGCCAATTCAGAAAAAACATTCGGTTCCAGTTATCGTGAGACTCTATTTATCAAGGCATTTGCCTGGAAGCAACCAAAAAATGTTCAAAGACACTCAAAATTGATAAAATCACAAGCCCAAATATTTATTTTTCAATGACATTTTGGGGGACTGGATTCGTCATTGCCAATTCAGAAAAAACATTCGGTTCCAGTTATCGTGAGACTCTATTTATCAAGGCATTTGCCTGGAAGCAACCAAAAAATGTTCAAAGACACTCAAAATTGATAAAATCACAAGCCCAAATATTTATTTTTCAATGACATTTTGGGGGACTGGATTCGTCATTGCCAATATCGGGAGGCTCCATTTATCGAAGGTTTCTACGTTTGATAAATGGAATCGGTCTGCGTGATCCGACTACTTTAGCTTGAGCTAGAGAGATTGCTTTTGGGGAGACGGGCAGTGTCGAAGGGAGACGGAGTCTGAGCAAAATTCGGAGGGCACTGTCACCAAGCGGGGGTTCTTGAAGTTCCCTGCCTCTCCCCCCGATTGTGCTGCCTTAATCAAATGCGGACTTAAATACATATCTCAAGGCTATGCGTATTTCGTGTCGACTCGTGCGCTTCTCACCGACTTGTGCATTTTGCAGACTGGCTTCGTAAAAGCCCAGAAGCCACGACGGGCAAAACTACGCCTTGCCCGGCTCCTCGTTGGGCCTTACCGCCGCAGTTCGCGCCGCGCTTTTCCCGCACCGCAGTTGCGGATCGTGGACTACGCTTGATATACTGTGCGCGAAAACGCTATACGCGCCGTTGATACTGTCTCGCATGACCATCGCCTAAGTTTCGTTTCGGCGAGCGTCGGAGCAACATCGCTAAATGTCACACTTGCTTGCTCTTCAGCATCGTCTTTGCCGATTAAGTACATTGTGCCAGCGTGCAGAGTAATCCTGTTAGTCTCTTGTTCCCGGACGACACGTCTTCTCTCCATATGCGCGCTCACCCACCTGGAATTTGGCGGGCCGACTCCCAGGACGCCATTCGTCACGATGTCGGTACTGAGCTTTAGAAAAACCCCGTCTCTTGAACTCACACCCAAGCTTCGTGAACCGCCGCTCAGCAGATTGAAGCATGTCTTACCCCCTTCGATTCTCACCGATTCGGAAGCCAGAAAGTCGCCTATAACCTTAAGGTTCCACAGATTGTGAGATAGCCTTAACCTTCTCCCCAGTGTTGTACTCGACTTGCAGTATGCTTGGTCGGCCTCGTCCTGATTCCTTCATAACTACCTGCTCTACGCGCCTGCTCTACGCGGAGGGGAATACCCATGCCCCTGACGCTATCTAGGCTGGAGCTAGTCGACATCAAGCTGTGCTAACTGCGTCCGGCTACTTGTTAGGTAGGAGGCACGAGTGTGCACGCGCACTGGCAGGTGGTCCCACCGTTCCCAGGAACCGGCTGCGATGAGACTCCTGATAACGTCAGAGGCATCGCATCGCAGCGAAAAGCTAAAATTCTTTAAAGTTTCCCAAAAAGAAGTTGAAAGTTTTGAAAAATACATGTACTGTAATGAGGAGAATTCAGGCCACATTTGCCTGGAAACAATCAAAAAATGTTCAAAGACACTCACGACCCTGACAACATTGGGTGCATCCAGAAAATAACACTGTATCACTCGACTACTTTTTTGACCAATCAGCGACCGATAAAGTGGTCGCCGGCGGACTACTTTTGAACATCTGATCAAGCCCTCTCAACCCCTCTCCACTCCACCACTCCCGCACCACTTCCCATTCCATCCTTGCGCACTGGAGTTCCACATTCCAAGACCCCTCTCTCGAGCTGTCGGTGATGCCCGCTTCGCCAATGCCCTTTCAGAACAGCCGCAAGCACACTCTGGCAGCTCTAGCAGTATCGCTAGCAGCTCTGACGACATGTCTTGTCGCCCGGAGGAGGACAACAATGCGCCGCAAGCGCCGTCATCGCAACAAGAACCCAAAGTACCTCCGCCCAGCCATTATTCGCCCTCGCACACAGCGGTCCACTCCTTGGCGCGTGCTTCTCTCGTTCGGGAAAGACTCCGACTTCCTTGTATCCGTAAATATCACGAAGGCCTTACTGCTAAACAGTATACTTCCATTTTTTATACAGGAACAATTGAAATATAACTTCGGTAGCCCTTATCGAAGGGGACCGAAAACAAGAGGACGCAGTACGCAACTGGAAAGTATTGATTTGTTCGGGTTGGCTTGAGAGGGAGGATCGGATCCGTCCAAAAGGGATGCCATGTTGAGATGACAGTGTCAGAATGCGGGGGCCAGGTTTGAGGAGGAAGGTGTGGCTCGCTTTGGGATTAGGGGATGGGGAGGTTGTCGGCGAGTGGGGGTGCGAGTGGGTGTACAGTTCGCAACATGTTCCAACTGGGGTGGAACCGCCACGGAAGGGCAGTGATGGAGTGCAAGAGTGGTGGGGACAATCAATTTTTGAAACTATCATACAATGGTAAAGTGTTAGAGTGCTATTTTCTGGATGCACCCAATGTTCGCAAAAGTTGTGCATGACTTTGAAATTTTGTAAACCTTTACGTCGTCCTTCTACTTTGCATTACAGTTAGACCTGGACATGGACCTATCAGCTCTCTACAAATGTTTCCCTCTCGTCGGTTTGAGTGTTGCAATCCATTCCTCCAATAGTTGGCCATTCTCACAAGTCTTTCAAAATTGACCTCTCTAACCGTGATTCTGTAAGGACCTCGTCCTTTGGACCGTGACAAAAATCAACGGTGCAACGGACGCGCGGCACGGAGAAGAAGCGAGTGCTCAGGCTGTATTCTCATGAGGCTCGCTCCGACAACTGTTCAAAAGGTCTAGTGGTTACTAACCACACGCCTTCCCCCGCGTGCGTCGCCCGCGCCTCGCAGCTCGCGGCCGTCCCGCGCGCAGAGGCCGCGCCGTATGACAACACGTAGCGATTTGGGCAC
>NW_005178931.1:0-3728 GCF_000350225.1 Chondrus crispus
GAAAGATGCTCAGGATCTTTCGTAACGCGCAGGAGTAAAGTCGGGAGATCTTACAGGAGTTGTCAGGCGAATGCCTTTCATGAGGGCATTCCGCAGCTTCCCGATAGATATCATGCACCTCCTCTATCAGAATGTTGCCAAAAACATTGTGGGAATATGGCTGGGCGAGGTGTCTGAGCTCGGGGAGCTCGCTGTACTAAAAGAAAAAGAAACATTGCGCCTCGTGAACGAGTCGTTATCAAATGCTGGTGTGGGTATAAGCTCCATTGTTCGGAGACCACGAGCACTTGATAAGAAGGGGCAGTGGAAGGCATCCGAATGGAAATTCTTTGTTCATTGTACAAGTGTAGCCGTTTTGCAGGACGTCATTCCAGACAGTATGTTAAAAGGTTGGTGGAGCTTCGTTCAGCTCTGTGAGCTTGTCAATCGCTGGGAGCTTTTCGAGGAGGATGTAAGGCGGATCGGAAGACTCTCGGTATCCTTTTTCGAGCATTTTATGAAGGAGTACTATAAAAAAGACCCCTCCAGACTACACATATGCAAATATGTGTACCATTTATTGCTTCACCTAGAAGATTGCATCAGGGATTGTGGTCCGGTCTCACTGGTATCGCAATGGGCAATGGAGGGATACATTGGGGACCTGAACCGAAGGTGCAAAGCAACACACCTAGTTGCAGAATCTATTACAGAAAACGTTAAGTTTCAAGCTTCCGCTGGTATGTATAGTCTGCGAGAAGGCATACACATACCGAGGCTCGACCCGGAGCAAGATGTTCATGAAGTTTCCGCCGCATTGAAGAGCGAAAGTACTCTCGAGAAATATGACGGTTTTTCTTTCCGGCATCCCAAACGGGTGCTAGGAATAAGTGAGGCTTCGAAAGCTTTAAAATGCAATTTAGGCCAGTCCCTTGTTGAGTGCTACATACGGGAATTCGAAATGACGGCAAATGCTGCATTAGAAGCCGTCAATGAAAACAACTCTGTCGTGCTGTGGGATAGGGTTTTGGATGAGAAGGCAGCTAATCATGCGTCTATAATGTACAAATCTTTAGATATGTATGAAAATGATGAAGCACGCAGATCATGTTACGTTGCGGGGAGCTTCGAAGGGAGTGGAGGTTTCATACACGTATATTACGGGCGCGTACTCTGTTTTCTTGAGCACAAGCTAAACGGCGTTGTCTACATGTTCGCACTGTGTGACTGGGCTCAGAATGGACTAAAGCAATCCGGTTGTGGACAGGTGTGCGTGAAGGGAGGCATGGAACGCGCAGGTATTTTTACCGGGAAGAGAATCGACAGCGTGGATTCTATATCGCACCAAATATCAGTAATGGAAACAAAGAAACGTATTTCCGGTAGAATAGCAAAACGAACCTATTTCTTGGACGACATGCGCCAATTAAGGGATTCTCAAACCAGGCGTGCATTGAAAGCCAGCGCATCAGAAGCAAAAGAGCTTCCCAAGTTCCGAATACGGGGCCTGTCGTAGATCAAGCCGAGGAACAGGACCTCGAACGGGTAGACGTACTCCGCGGCGACGCCGAACGGGACGGCGTGCACGTGGTGCACGGCGTGGAAGGGTGTGTGTACAGGAACGGGGAATGCAGGGCGCGGTGGCCCCAGTAGAAGGCCCAGTCCTCTACGATGAAGAAGAACGCGAGCTGGAGCAGGAGGGTGGGGAGGGACAAGAGGGCGGAGGGGGGCGTCGCGCAGCCGAGGAAGGAGAAGAGCGGGTGCGAGAGAAGGATGATCGGGAGGGCCCGCTGGAAGTGGCTGAGGAGGACGCGCGAGGGGCAGCGCGCGATCGCGGACCGCGTCGCCGGCTTGGACGGCTGGAGCTTGTACCGCGTGAAAGACGGCACCCGGTCCAGCACCATGAACGGCTGGTACGTGCCCAGTACAACAGTCGCTTTCCGCCGCAAAGTCTCTAGAGATGCCTGCTTACAAGCTGCGTTACCCGGAGCCCTTGTTGAGAATACAGTATGACCCTTCCTACTTTATCCGCGGCTTGGTTTTCGATAAAGAATCTGGGAACATCATTAACCTGGATAGACACAAGTACGTCAAGCGTGCCATGCACGGGTTTGGCATTCTGTACAAGGAGGATCGCGCTTCCATGTACGACTCCCTCTCCACGTCTGGTGACGGCTTTGGCGAGCCGCGTTTCACTGTCCTGGACGCCATGTTGCTGTGCCAGACGCCTATATGATTAGCAGTGTCGTGGCGTACAAGGATTCCAACCCGGGCGAAATTAAGCAGTCTTACTCCCAGATTTACAAAGACAAACGCACAAGCGTTGACATGTGCTATCGGGATAGCTCTAATAAGGACCGTGTAGAGGAAACCCCGGGTATGGCAAATATAGTTCTATCACACATATATATCGACCGGCCATTAAATACTGTAGAGTCCGGCACCTGGCCGACATCACACTTTTCTTACATGGCCAGTATCACTGTGACAACAATGTATCAGCCATGTAGCAAATGGGTGTTACCGATCTGCAACGTGGTAACGAACACTTGTTGGCCAGTGAAGTGTAGCGCGGCCACATATTGGCAAATTTTAAGTAAAATATCTGCATGCATTTTTGCTAGGGGTGGGACGGAGCCCACGGCAGCGTTGGACGTACTTCGCGATCCGTCCCGCGTCACCCGAGGTAACGAGCCTCGAGGTGTTGTCCAACCGATACATGCGGTAGTTCGCGACGGCGCTGAACTCCTGTATCATGGTGTGGACGGGCTCGAGCCCGGGTTCGGCGGGGCCCAACGTTCCGAACGGCGTGACGGGCAACGTTCGGACGTCGACGGGGCCGGGATGCACGGTAAGATCCGCTGGCTGGTAGCCGCCCCAGCGAGGATCGAACGGGAGAATCGGTTCCCCTGATCCGCGGGCGACTTCTCCACGGCCACGGTCGGGTTCGTCCGGTACCCGTCGGGACTGCCGCATGCTTCCGGATGCATACGGCAGGGCTTGAGTCTCGGACGCGAAGTTCGCGTCCGCCGTCGGCTTGATGTCCTCCGCCCTCCGACTGGTGACGGCTCCAGTCGGGGGCCACTCCTGCGCTCCGGATGCGCCCGGAGGAACAGTGGCACCGGGCCCACTCGAGGGGGCTCCGGGCGGCCTCTCGGCCGAGGTCTGTTCCATCTCACGGGCACGGCGGCGCGTTGAGTTGAGCTCCGCCGCCATGTGCGCGAACGCTCCCATCTGTTCGGCTGATGGGAAGGGTTGCGGGTCGCGTCGGACCCCGGAGTTTGCACTCGCGGGTCGACCCGCAACGTCCACGGCGGGGGAATCGATGCGCGCCTCTTCGACCAGTACCAAACGGGACTGTAGCTGGTCGACGAGAGCGCGCAGGTTCTCCAAGGACTGAGTTACGCGCTCAAACCTTCCTTCGCGGAGGGAGCGCAACTCATCCATACAGCGGGCGTAGACGCTGTCGGAGACGTCGATACGGAGGGATGTTCGGACATCTTCAATATACTCCGCGATGCGATCGTACATCGCGCGAGCGCGTCCTTCGGAGAAGTCGGGCGACGGTTCGCGGTCTCGGAGACCAGCGTCGCCGTCGCCGACTCGGACGCGGAGCGCGGCCTCTCGCACATCGGCGGGCTCCGAGCGAATCGAGGTGGGATATTCGCCACTCATCTCGACGCGTACGGACGCGGAGGTAAACGATAGTCTTCTCGGTTCGATCTTGAGAGTCTTCTAGGTCGGGAGAC